>NW_025110276.1:40026-68268 GCF_011392965.1 Frieseomelitta varia | reverse complement strand
AAAAAAAAAAAAAAAAAATGAGAGGATCTCTATTTTCTAGCGACTTCAAAAGACTTCAAACCGTCTCAAGAGCGACCAAGGAATAAAATTTGTCTCATTTGTTCAATTGCGAGCCTTTAACAAAGATGCAACAATTGTATAATTTTGTAAGAAAAGAATAATTCAACTTTGGGGTGATTCACAATTAATCGAAGCTTCTATGAATGTTCTTTGAAGCAGTTCTTTAAATCAAACTTTTTCGATGAATCTTTTCTTTTTCTGCTATCGACAACACGAATTAAAATTGCAAACGGATATTGTGAATCGCCGATAAAAGAGACTTTTAAAATTCGCGCGGAACATTCGAAAAAAAAGCGCTGCAGAACGTTCACTTTCCGGTCGGCAACGTAGAACCCTGTCGAGGAAACAAAACGGGAGAGAGAGAGAAAGAAAGAGAAAAGCGTTGCCAAAAAGGTTCTGCAAAGAACCGTCCAAATAACGAGTAATGTTCGAATCGATTGCCAAAAAAAAAAAAAAAGAAGAGGTAAAATATAAAACGTAGAGTGACCGTTTCGCCACAACACTAAGCACGTTTCCATGTAGAACTTCGCTTTCTAGATGACTCTATTTAGGTAACGCCAGGGGAGAAGTAAAAAAAAAAAATAAAAATAAAACGACTCGAGAGGAGAATCTAGCGATTATTTAAAGAAAAAAGAGAAAAACCGAAAAAAGAAAAAAAAAAAATAGTAGAGAAGTGCAGAAAGTCACCGACAAAACATAGTTCCTTTAATTGTGAATCGAGAGAGCATTAGGCGCACCAACTAGCAGTTAACTAGGCTAAGGTATACGTTAGTTAGATAGTCTGCACCTTCGAAATGAGCTTTCCATTAATCTGGGGGACTCAAAGTGATCGAGATTTTGCCTCGATGATTATTATTATTATTACTACTACTATATATTATTTACCATTTACGATCCTCGTTATTATACAATTATTATACGGAATATTGTATACAGGAATATTGCATGTACGCATATACAGAGTGTCCGACGAATAAGCATCATCTGCGGTAGTTTTGATAAATATTTCAAAATATTTATTACTAAATAATATTACTTTAACTAAGTATTTTTATTACATCAATAATTACTAAATACTTTTATTAATAAGTAATATTCATTACAAAATATTTACTGAATAATTAAATATCTTTCATTTCGCATATATTTCTCAATCACGAATGTAAATGCACAGTACTCTGACAATGTTAAATTTCTCTTACGTCTGATCCCGTATATATAAAAATTGTTCAATTAAAAGATTGATAAATTACTATACTCGGTTGAAGGATTTATGAATTATTAAAAATTGTTCGCAAGGTTAAGAATTCATGAAATTACTAAAAATCTCCGTTTACGTAAGAGGAGGATCTTTTGCATCAAACGTCTAAGGATGTGAAACGTTCTCGAAGTGAATCTAACGAAATGTCTCTCCTCAAAGTGAGACAAAGTGTCTTTGTAAATCGTCTAGCGTAGTAATTTATAAATTTTTCAACCTGTTGAACAATTTTACATTATACGGGATCAAAAACGTGAAAAAGCTTTAATATTGTCCGAGTACTGTACATTTACATTCGCAGCCACTCTGTATATACGTGTGTGTAGAAAAATATATACTTATACATACATACATACATACATATATATATTTTCTATGCAAAACTTTAGGGATTTCCGGACGTGCGTTCTCCGACCTACTTCGTCTTACGAAAGAATACACGTTTTAACGCACAAATTGCTCGTTTGTGCTCGAAAGTACTTTTCTTCCCCGTCGTTTTTTCGTTTTTTCCTTCAACGCGGTAACTAAGGGAATGAAAAAAAAAAAAAAAAAAAACAGCGCACCTTCGATTTACCGTTTGTACGCGAATTACGAACAATCTCTAACGTCGGAAAATGTTACAACAACGAAAATGTTACATCGTTTTCGGACTCCTGGGCGTAATGATCGCTTCGAGAACTTCGTAGAACTTGTAATTTAATTTTATAGAAGACTCACGATAATCGATTGTATCACGATTAAATTTTATAGAAACATTGCAACTGACAAGTTCTTCCACCCTTTGATTTTTTTCAAACGTCGCCAAGCATATATATTTTCTAATAAACTGGCTGAGAGAAAAACTATACTCTTCCCTACTTTTGTCTCTTTTTTTTTTTTAATTCTCGCAGACATTTTTGCAATTAAACAACTAAATGACTAAATGATTGAAAAAGTTTGAAAACCACAAGTCAAACTAATTTATATTTGTTAAATACAATGATTTACGTACTTTCGTTGTGTTAAAATTGCCAAACAAGCTTCTCCAGAAATAAAGAAATCGTCGTAATAGCAACGAACGATGCAACACGAATCGAATGATATCGGATAATCAATTGTTCGATACTGCCAATATTGGCTGTTTCCATGGTCAACTGCAGCTACTAATGTAACCGCAGAGAAAAACGGCGCAATGCACGGTCCAGCATTATTCAGAACGCAATTCGAGCAATTGAACGTCATCACGCTGAACGTTTCGCTAATGGATCGAACGTAAAGCTAAATTCATATAATTACTCTGCTGAGAATCTGTGAATTCGATTCTACGAATGTAAACTGTAATAACTAGAACGCTTGCTGACAATGGCCGAGATCTTCAAATACGATCTCCGTTTAGCACGTAAAGTGCCCGAAATTTCTAACTTTTATTATTTATTATTAACGTACTTGAAAATATTACCGATCGAAAAAATTATGATTTATAACGAGCATGCGTTCCTTGAGTTTCCTTTGAATTAAAATTTAATTAAATTTCTCAAGTTAAAGCTTGACTTAAGTTTGACTTGTAATATCAGGATTTGAAAATATTACCGATCGAGTTATGATTCAACAAGGTGCAGTGTGTTCCCTTTGAATTAAAATTTAATTAAATTTCTCAAGTTAAAGCTTGACTTAAGTTTGACTTGTAATATAAAAATTTAAAAACATTACCGATCGAGTTATGATTCAATGTGATTCCTTTGAATTAAAATTTAATTAGATTTCTCAAGTTAAAACTTGACTTAAGCTTGACTTGTAATATAAAAATTTAAAAATATTACCGATCGAGTTATGATTCAATGTGATTTCTTTGAATTAAAATTTAATTAGATTTCTCAAGTTAAAGCTTGACTTAAGCTTGACTTGTAATATAAGGATTTAAAAATATTACCGATCGAGTTATGATTCAACAAGGTGCAGTGCGTTTCTCCTGAATTAAAATTTAATTAAATTTTTCAAGTTAAAGCTTGACTTAAGCTTGACTTGTAATATAAAAATTTAAAAATATTACCGATTGAGTTATGATTCAATGTGATTCCTTTGAATTAAAATTTAATTAGATTTCTCAAGTTAAAGCTCGACTTGTAATATCAGGATTTGAAAATATTACCGATCGAGTTATGATTCAATAAGTTGCAGTGTGTTTCCTCTGAATTAAAATTTAATTAAATTTTTCAAGTTAAAACTTGATTTAAGCTTGACTTGTAATACCAAGATTTGAAAATATACCGATCGAGTTATAATTCAATAAGGTGCAATGCGTTTCCTCTGCATTAAAATTTAATTAAATTTCTCAAGTTAAAGCTTGACTTAAGCTTGACCTGTAATAACAGGATTTTAAAATATTACCGATCGAGTTATGATTCAATAAGTTGCAGTGTGTTTCCTCTGAATTAAAATTTAATTAAATTTCTCAAGTTAAAGCTTGACTTAAGCTTGACTTGAAAATATTACCGATCGAGTTATAATTCTACGAGATTCAATATGTTTTCTCTGAATTAAAATTTAATTAAACTTCTCAGAATTAAAACTTACATACTTGTAATATCAAAGTAAACCGTCGTTTAGAAAACAACTATAATATTCTGCTTCAATTTACAGAATCTCTAAAATCTTGTGACACGTACATGATTCTTATAATTATTCAAAAAATGAAATTTCCAACATGGAGTGAAGCCTAAAAGGCTTAATAAATTAATCAACTTCAAGGTTTAAACAAGCTTTCAAAGAACATGACATTCAAATTAGAAAGAAATAGAATTGAAAAGTTAAGTTTAAACGTTATAACCCATTTTCGAATCCCCCCTCCCCCACCCTCCACATGTGAAGAATGGGCCCTACGTTGAGAACCACGGAGCTAGAACGAAGAAAATTATAACAAGTCCGGAAAATCCCTGAAACAATGTCAATTTCTCTCGAAAGACTCTCGTAGGGGAACGCGGAGTATACTTACGAAAATATATCAGGTATATACATTCGTAAGGCAATGTCTTTAAGATAAAACAGCGAGTGTTAGCCAGAACGGACATAAGGTTAAGGGCAATTAAGTTAAGTTGGTTAAACAAACGGTGCCTGGCAGATCGATAGAACTGTAACGCGTGAAGATCGTCTACGAGATACCGATTACGATATTTGTATCGCTGATTATATACAAGGATTAATTGCATTTATAATATTAATCGAGATCGATGTTACCAACCGATGTGTAAATAATAAAGATAGATTATCTTTGTGACAAGGGATAATAATTTTCCTCATTTTCCTCTCGCATGAATCGGGACCCTAATTGGTCGCTAATTAAGCAAACGTGTTGGACAGATAATCATTCGAATAGTTACACTTACGTCTGAACTTAAATAATTGTTTTACTCGATAAATAATTATTTAATATAGAATATTATATATAGTATTATATGATATTATATAATATATTATTATTATTGTAGTATGTAGTATTATATGCTATATAATATATTATTATTAGTATATAATATTATATAGTATAATACTATACACTATACTATAATTTTAGTATACTATATAGTATTATATAATATTATATAGTATAATACTACATACTATGCTATAAGTTTAGTATACTATATAGTATACTAAAGTTATATACTTATATAGTATTATATAACATATTACATTCTATATAATATATTATTATTATATAATATTATATAGTATAATACTATATGCTATACTATAATTTTAGTCTACTATGTAGTATTATATAATATTATATAAGTGTACTATAGTATTATATAATATTATATAGTATAATATTATGTACTATACTATAATTTTAGTATACTGTATAGTATTGTATAATATTATATAGTATAATAATATATACTATACTATATAGTATTATATAGTATAATACCATATACTATACTATAGTTTTAGTATACTGTATAGTATTATATAATAATTAGATAGTATAATACTATATATTGTACTATAATTTTAGTTTACTATATAGTATACTAAAATTTTATATTTATATAGTATCATATAACATATAATACTATATATCACATAATACTCATTTATTGATACTGTGATACGTAATACTGGAACTATTTTCTTCTCAATAAATTCGACAAATGGTTTTCAATTAAATTTTAATAAAAAAAAAAAAATTGTTCTTTATCTCTTTCGTAGCATTGGAAGCATTTCAAGTCTCATGTATCTTCCAGATACAGACATTATTCTAGCTTTCTAGCAAGCTTCTTCTACCAAAAGAAGTCTCATTGATCCCTCCCTGGTATGTGATTATCTGGCCTCTCAAGGCTGACAATAGCACTCTATCAGTTTATAAAAGTAAAGGCTCCCTTTACCATGTTTAATACGGATATTTTAAGGGCAGCGTTCTTTGTGTCATGAAATTCAATAAGATGAGGGTTTAGAGAAAGAAAAAAGCGAAGAAAATTAAAGAAACCTTTTCTAAGTGGAAAAGAAAAAAACAGAAAAGAAATAGCCATACTTACTTTTGCACTTGGCGAGTGCCACACAAATCAAAGCCTTACAGCTTTGGATTACTGGATTACTTAACATTTTAACAAAGAAATTTGGTGTTGCAGACCGTAAGAAAGATCACGCACAATTTGTTTATTTAAGTAAGACTACGAACAGCGAAAATTTGATGTTCTACAAATTGTTACATCTACACGTGTAATTTATATAATTGTATTCTTTCGCACGCGAATATAATAAATTTCAATACGGACATAAATTGACTTAGTAAGTTGAAACGCGTTGTTTGAATATTTATTGGTAGATTAGAATTGTAAATTAGAATTGTTAATTGTTGAATCATTAATTGTAAATTAGAATTGCAAATTAAGTTAAACTCTCGGAGAACTATATCATATTCCATTATCCGTGAAATGAGTTGAAGAATCGAATAGTACAAAAAAAAAAACGAAAAAATTGTTTCAATTTAAAGAGGAAAAAGTTCCATTGCACTTCCAACTCATTAAACCCCCCTTTCATTCTATTCTTTTTTTCTTTTTCTCTTTCTCTCTATTTTCATTCGAAACAAAATTAGTCTAGTTGGTGAAATCGCTCTGTGCATAAACGAGCTTAAAAAATATTCGGGCAAATTGTAACTCCTGTATAAGCAAAATTTGCCAAAGGAACGTAAAGCAGAAAGTTAATTGATTTAATTAAAATTCATTTCGTCATTTGTTATATCACTTTATGTGATTAAAAATGCAAACAACGAATTTTGTGTCCCGTAAATTGTAAAATTATGTATGCAGAGTGTCAGTAATTTATCTTATTTATCTCGTTTGTCAAAATTAAATTTATTGATGTATTATTTGTATTTGATTGTAATGAATTAATTTAATTATCATTTACTTCGTTCGTAGTGAATACAGAATAATGTCAATAAATAATTGACACAAAAATAGGAGGTATTTGCACGGTTTCAATTAACAGACAGAATTTTCTGTCTTACTACGTATACATTGAACATGCAAGAAAAAAGAAATGACTTACCTGTTCAAAACCGCCCAAAATTTCCGTAGTGTCCATTGCAGAATTGACGGCGATCGATTTCAACTTCTGTCCAGCCAGGTTTGCGAGGAGATGAACGAGACTGGTCTTCCCGGTTCCAGATCCACCGACCTGTCACAAAATTGATAAACGACATTTGTCACACAGGTGGAAATAGTAGAAAGATATTCTGCTAATATCAAAGAATTCAATTTCAATTAAATACTAAAAAAATAAAAACTTGTATATCTAAATACTAGAAAACTATCAATATCATTTTCCGGTGAAAGTAAAAGTTTCAAATAATTGTGTAAGTTTGATCGAGGATGTTGAACATGTTTGAAAATTACTCACCAGAATGGCCATCCAATTCATGTTAACACATTGCGCAAGTCCCTTGAGGGCAATTTTCTGTTCTCTAAGGAGCAACAAATCGTCGTTCTCGTACACCGCAGAATCGCTGCGATGCAGTATTTCGTCTCCCAAGAAGACCTTCTCTCTGGTCAAGTGGACCGGATACTCTGCCTCTGGCAAGGCCCATTCGTTTTGTGAGAATATTTTGTTATACATCTCGATCACCTGCAATTAAAAGCAAAATCGATAGATACTATCATCTTAAATACATATTATTAGTTTTATGTGACTTACATTTTTTTTATCTTCATTTGTCCTCATTCGATTCACGTAAATTAGTTGAGCACCGTTCCCGGGATTGATAGATCTCTTTGCACACTTTTTGAAAGATGCCATGGTTATTTCACACCACCTGCTGACATCCCTAAGGTTCATTTCCCAAGGTGATCCAGAATGGCCCCAACTGGTTCCCACTTGAGAGCTTAATTCTTCGTTGAATTGAATCATCTTGTCGAGCAAATCTTCCGGTAATTCCGGAAATTGTGCATTTAAAATAAATTTTAGGTCCCTCTGCTCCAGAGCGTCTACAAACACCTAAAACAGAAAATAAACGAATTGAATTAAAACTCCTAACAAACTTTAGATTTTATACTTGAATTTTTATGAGTATTAGGTTTTTATTAATGTGATTTTTAATTTAAAACGAACTTACTTGCGTGAAGCGATTTAAAAATGATTTTGGAAGCCCTCTTCTAGCTCCGCCTTGACGAAGAGGATTCTGACAACCAAATAATCGAGTTCCTGGCATTACGACAAACGACTTTCCTAATTCTGGAATATAAACTTCGCCACGGTGATCAAGACAGGCGTTTAATCCTTCAAGAACCGACTGTGATGCAAGATTTAATTCGTCCAAAAGAATCCAATCTCCATTTCTGAGAGCTCTTAAGAAAGGACCATCTCTCCATGAAAATTCACCAGGCTTCCCTCCTTCTACTGGTAAGTCAGCTCCAAATAAATCCGAAATATCCTACATTGCAATAAAAATTTTATCTTATTTTAGAATTTTCTTAGAAAAAGAAAGAAGGAATGCTTACCGTTTGATCACTTAAATTTAATCTGAGAAGACGATGTCCAGATGCTCTAGCAAGTGCAGAAACTAAACTAGTTTTGCCAACGCCTGGACTACCTTCCAATAAAATTGGTTTCTTTAATTGCAAGGCACGTAAAACTTTCAGAGTATTAATTTTGGTTGTTGGGCTTGCAAAAGCAAATCCTATGTTGCTTGGAATCCGTTCATTTCCTTTCTTGACGTAAAATGGATGTATTCCGAATTTATCTTCGTAATTTTCGACGTCAAACTCTTCATAATTTAACACTAGTTTAGATTTTAATGTACTCTGTGTTTGCTGTTCAATAAATTTCAACGCCGAGTCCTTCAAATTCTTCAACTTCTTTGGACTGAAATAATTCGAAATATTATGATAAAGATCTAATCAATATAATTAAGTAATATGATTCATTAAAATAATAATAACACATACTTTTCTGCGGCAGTCAAACCAGATCCGAGCCCATCAATGTAGCTTATAGCTGCACCATGGTAAAAAGCATCTTCTATTTCTAAATCTTCGCAACAATTAACAAAATTGACCCACGTAAGTATGTCTCTAACACTTACAACAAGTTTTTTCCCTATTTCTGTTGTTTTCAGCCATTCAATGAACTCTATTATCATTGTAGAAACTGTTGCCTTGTATTTTTGATGTAAATTATGTACCATAATACGCTTCAAATCGTCCGATGAAACACAACCTTCGCACCAAATTTCCGTAAATCTATTTCTAAGAGCGGGTGAAAGTTCCTTTTTACCATAATCACCGCCGGGATTCATTGTGCCAACGAAGACGAAATTTTCATGTGCAGTTACTGTTGCGTTTACTTCGGCTGATGGTTTTTCAGCAATTAAAAGTTTACGTTCAGGTTCTAGAGAAAATAAAATAATCTTGTTAATAAAAATATATATATATTATAATTAAATCATTTGTAACGCAATTAAACACGAGAAGAAGATTACCTAAAAGAGAATTTAGCCTTTCGAGTACGCTGTCATCCGCCAGAGAAATTTCGTCTACCAAAAACAAGCCTCCGTTTTTCATTGATTTCACTAAAGGGCCATCGACCCATTCAAACAGCTTCTGGTTTTCTCTGTGTTCTCTAACTGGACGGAGACTTCCGAGAAAATCCGAAGCCTCTGTATGCATGTGGCAGTTAACAACACTAAGTTCTTGTTGCCTAATCACAGACAGCAGTTGACACACTGTCGTTTTGCCACCACCTGTTTCGCCAATTAATAGTACCGGCTCTTTGAACTCACACGCCTTCGAAAGAAGTACCGCCATTTTACGCATTTGATATGTCCAGACTATATGTTCAAATCCTGGAATCTTTCTTAATAGAAGAGATTCCAAGATTGGCTTAGTCACGGTAGAAGTCGTTTCAGAGAGTGAAAATAGATTATCTGGAACAACATCTCTTTTTAGATGTTTCTTTAATACTTCTATGATTTCTAGACATTCTTCTGGATGACGAACTTTTGAAGAGAGAACCAGATATCCTTCGTCGGCTAAGTGTTGACTCCAATCGTAAAAACCGCTTCCAACAGTGGGTGCGAGATGATATCGTTCAGCCCAGCGGAACAAATCTCTAAGAGTTATAAATCCTTTAAAAAAAAAAAAAAGAAAAAATTATATTTCAAATAAAAAATTTAATATTAATTTATTAAGACAACAATTCACCTTTTTTCCCGGCAAAAGTTGCAGTGCTCTTTCTTCGTACTTGGAGCTCTGTCATTACATTGATCACTTGTTTGCAATATGTTTCTGGCATCTTACATCTTTTATGTAGAATCACTTGAAGTTCTGTAGGTGGAATTTCATCAAAGTGCAACTCGACAAATCTATTTCTAAATGCACGTGATAGTACCTAATAACATAAATATGAACGAAAACTAATATAAATTATTTGTTATTAGCATTTAAAATAGATCTTTTTTTTTTAATAAAATAATACCTTTCTTCCACCATATAAACCTGGAGGGTTTTGCGTAGCAAAAAGCATAAAATTATCGTGTGCTTTCACAACTTGTTGAGTTTCAGGAATAAACAATTCCCGATTGTCATCAAGAACTCTATTCAAAGCTTCCAAAACATCGCTAGGTGCTAAATTTAACTCGTCCAAAATTATCCAGTATCCTGAAGAATATTAAAAATATATTAAGATGGAAATATAATGTTTCTTAATATAGTGGAATTAGAGTAGTCGAATGCTATAATAAAAAGGATAATTAAAAATAAAATTCACCATACCTTTACGCATAGCGTCCACTAAAATACCCTCTTTAAAAACTAATTTTCCTGATGAATCAGCTACATAAGTCCCCACGTATTCTTGCAAATCAGTGTGTTCGTGATTGTTAATTCTAACACAGACATGTCCAGAAGCTTTTGCCAAGTATGTTATCAAACTGGTCTTTCCAACAGACGTATCACCTTGCAATAATACAGGCATTTTACCAATGGATACCACTCGCACTAAATCTTTCAAATTCTGCTTTACTGTTTCTGTGAGAATATACTGAAATCACAGAGAGAGTAAAATTTTTATTTATTATCTCATCTATAAAATTCGTTTTCGAGAATACTTATTAAAATACAAACTCACATCTTCTGGAATCTGTGGTTCTAGATCACCTTTAGGAATCCAATAGCTTTCAAAACACATGAAACTTTCAGCGCGTCCACGCGGCCTTGGAATTGGAGTTCCGATAATAGCACTTGCAGCTTTCTCTCCTAAAATGGCTTTTACAATCATTCTTTGTACTAGCGGGTACGATTTGCTATCTAACTGCGTTAGAAAACTTAAACAAAATGCTTCGAATAAAGATCTCAATATATTCCCACAGGGATTTTGTGCCGACACGCTTAAAGCACGACATAAAGTTCTCAAACTGTAATGCGGCTTGTGCCCCGTTCCATCAAGAAGATTCGCTTCTGCTTCGTTCCTTACGTTCAAGTAAAACTTAACAATGCTTTCAATTTTTTCCGGTGGCAGGTTCAAATCGCTCAAATACGAACTCACCAAAAGTTGTAAATCGGATTTCTCTGTGAGCTCGTCAACAAAGAATTCTGTAAATCTATTTCTTAGACCTATGGGAAGATCTTTCTTCCCAACGTCCGTTGCAGGATTCATGCAAGCAAAAATTGCAAAATCTTCGTGTCTTTTAATCGATTCTCTGTCTCCGCGCTCTAGCAAGGACAAAGATCCGCAAGATCCTTCCAACAAACCAGAAAGACACTCTAACGTTTCTGCAGTAGCTAAATTGATCTCATCTAACAAAACCCAATCTCCATTTTTCAGTGCCTTGACTAGGCTACCCTCTACGAAAGAAAATGCTAAGGAATACTGACTCTGCACCTGAGACCGAAGTTTCTCTAACTTCTCTGCTAGTTTTCCCCATTTCTTCGAATGCTCTATTTCATCCTGATTTTTCGAAGATGCTTCTAGTCTCTTCAAAGCAGCGCTAGTGCTATGAATCATTAAAGTAGTCAACGTCTTCCATTTTCTTTCTTCAAAACATCGTCCGATGTGATTCAAAAACTTTTTATTTGGCTCGATCGCGAAATAAGATCGAAACAAAATTTCGAATTCCTCGCGAATCGGAAGGATAAGAAGCTTGAGATCTACCGGTTTATAGCCACCAAGTAAATCTGTACTTTCACTCTGTTGATTCATATTTATTACTATTAATTTATGACACGTTATTTGGGCAAGATATTGTACACAAGTTGTCTTTCCTGTTCCAGTCTCCCCAACTAAAAGAACTGGCTCTTTCTGAACAATGCAACTAGCTATCCGTTCTAAAAGACACACGGACGGTCTTGTGTATGAAAAATTTGAATTTCTCGGTGTCAATTTAACTCTATCAATCTTTTTTATTTCTAGCTTTGCTCTTCCAACTACGAAACGTTCTTTGTGGAGATTTACAATTGGTTTATGTACTTCAGAAAAAAATTCTGCTTTTGTTTTTACAATACCTAGTTTGTGCGCTATTGATATTGCTAAATTCAAACGTTGCACTGAAATAGCAAAATAAGCAATATAATTCATCGACTATCATTCAAACAAATATTTCTATTAAAGTATACTTTACATACCAGAATTGGGCACTGAACAGCAAAAAACATCCAAGGCATCTTGCAAGATTTTCAATGCTGAAGCAGGCGAAGATACATCAAAATCAACAATAGCTCTAGAACACCACTTGATTAAATCCCTGGTAGAAATCTGTCTACTGTTCCTTACATTATTTACAGTGTCATCTTCATGGTCTCCAGCAGAAAATAATAAATATACGTCAACAATTTTTGTAGCTACAGTATGTAATATTGGAAACAAAACTTGAACTATTGTCACAAGTTCTTTCTTTGATAAAGATTCTACGTTAACACAAAACCATTGTTTTTGTACTGGCATTTGAAACGACTTCTGTGTTCCCGCAGAAGTTAATCTTCTAGTAACAAATAATTGAAATCCTCTTTTTACGTGTATCAAGTCTCTGTATCCAGGGACAGATAATGTTTTAGTTTCTACAAGTTGTGCAATAACACTGATAACATCTGTCGCAGCACAATCAATGTCTTCTAAGAGCAACCATTTGCCAGATAATACAGCTTCAGTTAGTACTCCTGGCTGCCATAAAAACTCTCCGGGAATGTCAGTACATCTGTACATTCCTAATAACATCTTGGAATCCGTCTGATCACCTAATTGTACTTTCGCAAAATTCTCTGCGTCATGACCAGTAGCTTGTGCCAAGAATTCTATTAACGCAGTTTTTCCCGATCCAACCGCACCTTGTAAACATACGCATTTATTGGAAGACACAGCGAAAGCCAAGTTCCGTAGATTTTGTCGGGTAGATGGTACAGGAACTAAATTCAATTCATTTCTACTTCTAGTCTTTTTAAATATTGGAAGTAGAACTCCTTCAATTGATACTACCGAGGGTACATCGAGAATTTGATCCATTTCCTCGGTATCTTCAAACGTTACATTACTTTGATTAACTTTTTCATTTTCAATTGAAAATTGAAACTCTTCGATATTAGGAATAAAATCACTTGCATGATATAGATAACAGGATTCTGACATTCCTAATACAATAGCGACACAATTCATCGCTACCCTGAAAAATAATTAAAAATTATAGTTTTTTGTTTCAATTCAAGATACTTTCTCATTTTATGTAAGAAAAAAAAAAAATGATGATTCTTTTCAATAGAAATCATTGAATTAAAATTAAAATTATCAAAATTTCTTTTTATTCATAATTCTGATTATGGTATTGAAAAGCAATGTCACATTGTCTTACCATCTAACAGCTGCATCTTCATGAGACAGATATTTATAAAATTTAGACCAATTCCAAGTATACTTAAAATACATAGACGAACTACATAGAATATCGTAACAAGCAGTTATTAAATCATAATCAGATATTTCTGTGATAGATACTACTTTTCTCTTGGTGCATCTCTTTGAAAGATCACTACGATCAACTTCTATAGATTCAAATGGTGCTGGATTAACATCAAAATAATGTAGGACGAATCTGTAATAAAATAACAATTTGCAAATTTTGTACCATTTAAATTTCTACATCTAATTCTATAATTATTTTGTATGTTTGTTTTCTATTATTTAATATTATTCTTTTCTATATCTAATTTTTACTATTTTTATATCTAATTCTTTAATTATCAAATAAGAAAATATCATTTGTCTGCAACAAATTAATAATACAGTTAAGGAAATAACACAGAATACTGTATTACAAAGAGTTTTAATTTTTTTAAAACATTTTACATTCATTACACATCTTATTGATAGATAATTCTAAATTTAAGTGATAGAAAAATATAATATCAAAAATATATTGTTTATATATCCTTGAGTAAAATCTTCCAATCTGAAACATTCAATCTAAAATATTGTAGAACACAAAAAAATTACAATATTGAATAAAGTGCTATTTAACCTGAAATATGTTTGCCTATAAATAAAAATATCTATTCTATGATAATACCATCGATATTATTAATAATTTCATGTATTAAAGACAAAAAATAACACAAAATGTAAAATATTCTACATGATAATAAAAATACATACACTAAGATATCCGAATTCTTGCGAAGCAATTTTCCCAAGATAACACAATTCAATTTATGAAGCAAATCCCCATCATTAAAAGAAATTTTATCCATAGAAATGCTCATAGAAATTAATGCTGGCAGTAACTGTGGAAAACATTCGGCAACATCCTCTGTGGACTCTGGATTCATCAAGAATTCGCATAGTACATCCAGAATTCTTTTATAGTCATTCTTGTCTGGTTCCTATAGCAAAATTACACATTACAAAATAAGATCAATACGACATATTTTGAAAAATATAAGTCTCCAATAATGAGAAACTACACATGTTTAATAGTTAATCTTAACTGAAGTAATCAGTAAAATGAACAGAAAATAAGTAGCAATGAAAATATAAAGTATATTAAAGGATGAATAAAAATATTACTCGAAAAAGACTTTGCACAAGAAAATATGACTGGATTTTACACAACGAAAAGTAACAACGCCAGAAACACATAAAAATGTAGAAATCAACAATTGTTTACAAACTGAGAGAAAATATCTATGATAAAAATACTTCAAAAATATGAAAACAGGTTTAATACTTACTTTGTCAATCCTAAAGGATGCGAGTTTCTCAGCATAACTCCCCTTTCGTTTGACAAGAGTTGTCAAACCTTGGAGAAACATATTTGAAAAATTAAAAGTCTTAATCACACGTGCGAACCCGGATAAATATTGAAATCAATGGGCTTGACTGCCCACGTGCTTCTGACGGCATTGGCTGAAGTTGCCTCTCAAAGCGTATCATTCTCCGATTCCTAACCAAAAATTTCCCTATACTATTCCTCTATACATGTCTATTTTCTTGCAACGTCTATTCAATTTATTCAGTCCTCGCATTTTGATACAACTTGACTCATAAAATACACACACACACACATATATATATATACATACATACATACTTTTGTTAAATTTTCCCTCAAAAAGAATTTGTAATTGTAATTACGATTAAACTTGTAGTTCATAATTTTTAGACACTTATTGCAATCTTTTCTATTAACAAATTCTCATTCTCACTATTCTAATTAAGACGCAAAATTATAGAAATTATAACGCAAAATTTCCGTTACTCGAATTTCAAATGTACACTTCGCGCTGATCAAATATGGCCGTTTTGTTCGTTAAATGCGCGGTATTCTAAAGACGCGTCTGCGCAGAAAAAATTCAAACTTTCTGGAAGAATACAAATTACTGGGAAAAATTATCAATTATCCCCAAAGAAGAGAAAACAAGAAAATAATTATCACTAAATAATACCTTCGAGAAAAGCCACTCAGTTGATCGTTAATCATCACGGCATTTTGGTTTTTCGAAGTTCCCCTCAGAACGAAGCAACAATCTGTACAAATAACTATACAAATGAAATAAATTACATAAAAATAAAACAAGGAATTATATAGTCAATAATAAAGAAAAGCTTTAAATATTGACTAAATTATATAATATGAAAGAGACTTATATTTCACAGGCTGCAATCAAAAAATACGTTTTCTAAAAAATTAAATAACAAATTACCTTTATTCACTGAAGAGAATTCGCAAATTCTCACATACACAGCTTATAAATTAAATGCAACGCTCACCGTCTAATTCTGACGATACAAACACAAAAACTAACAAACTTAATCTCTTTAGTTAATTTCTTTTGCTAATGAAAATTTAATGAATTAACGGAAGTTGAAACACAAGCGTCGCGTAGCGGTGAAACAGTGGAACTAAAATAGTTGCTTTTCTTGTCGCACAACATCTCTCTTCTTGTCTATCAAGCACATATGTATATATCTGTCCTTGTGCGACAAGAACAGAGATAGCAAACAGTTCCACCGTTGCCAAATAAATCAATTTAAGAGATTGATTTATAAACTTTTGCAATTGCATCCTAATAAGACCCTCAGTTTATTTTTCCTGTGCTCCATTTAATCCATAAAATATTTTAATAAGTATCTTTTTAATTTACTGGTACCAGTAGCTTAATGATAAATGGCGCCAAAAATGTTCAAAATCAAACAATTCGCACTAAATACATATAATCAATTAAATTCACAAGAAAATAGTATAATATGTCGCAGAGTTAATTTTCTAAAGTAGATTTCACATTTCTCTTGTATTTTTGTTCTGATAAAAAATGAAAATTTATTCACAATTTACCTGAGATATCCTCCGCCATGTTTGCCGTCAAAAGCACTTCACACACACATACGTACATCTCATTACACAAATCGATTGCTACGAATTATATCGATTCGAGAATCGCAGTGTATTCCTGGCTTCTCCGCTGGCGCTACGATCGTTGTTCAAGCTCTAACCGTTTCGCGCGTCTTCTGCACACGAAGATTGATATTTCTCCTAGTTTGTCAGTGAAAATTATTCTTTCCGTCTTTAAGATAGATACTAGGTAAGAATTAAGATAATTTCGAATATGAAAAATAGTGATTTTCAGTAATTTAGTTTTGCCAAAGTATTGAAACTTAACCGTTACACGTTGTTGGAATGAAGTTAATATTTTCAGATCATCTTCGTCTAAATCGATCAAAATCACGAGAATTGTTTCTTATCTACGATTTCATAAGGTAATTTTTGAATTATTCGCAATAAAATCAATTTTTTGTATACGTGGAAACATATAAACTTTGAACAATCGTTTAAAAACAGATATTTGTAAATTTTGAAAATTCTTGAAAATTAAGTAAGTTTAATATCAAATATACGTACGATGGTGTAGTATGTTAACGTATGTTATAGGCACATTATAAAAACATTAGACTCAAAACGTTTTTGTACGATTCCACACATCATCTCAATATCATAAATCGATTGTTACGAATTATATCGATTCGAGAATCGCAGGAAGTGTATTCCTGGCTTCTCCGCTGGCGCTGCGATCGTTATTTAAGCTATAACCGTTTCGCGCGTATTTCGTACATACGAAGATACGAAATATTTCTTAAAGTTTGTCAGCGAAAATTATTCTCTCCGTCTTCGAGGCAGGTATTAGGTAAGAGTTAAAATAATTTCGAATATGATAAACGATGATTTTCAGTAATTTAGTTTTGTCAAAACTTAAAGAATACCACCATCATACGTTGCTGCGATAAAATTAATATTTTTAACTTTCAGATCATCTACGTCGTACATCTAAATCACAAGAATTGTCTCTGACACGATTTGATAAGGTAATTTTTTAATTATTTGCAATGAAATTGATTTTCTGTACACGTACAAACATGTAAATTTTGAACAATCATGTAAAAACAGATATTTATAAATTTTTGAAAACTCCTATTACGCAGCTTTAGACTAATTTAAACTCATTTGAAAGAAATAAAAATACATATTTTATTTCACTTAAGTTTAATCTCAAGTATATATACAATGGTAGTAAACGTATGTCATAGGCACATTATAAAAGTATTACATTTAGAATGTTTCTGTACAACATAGTTGTAAATATAAAATCAGAATATCTCAGGATGCGAGTTGAATTCTTCTTGCAATCTTCTCTCAATGCCAGGTAGAGAAATATTATCAACCTGAACATTGAAACTAACATAAACAGCTATTGAAAGTTTCTTTGCGAGTCTTTTGGCCAGATTACTTGAAAATTCATTGGCAATTGGTCCCATAATTTTCGTCGTAAGCGGTTCCTTATCATATGGTGATCTAATTGCAAATGATAGATCATTCATGACATTTTTACTATGATCACCTATCCACACATAAAGGCAATTTGCCATTTTAATTGTGTGACAAGCGACTGACAAGTCGCCCACTTTTGCCACAAAATCATGAAATTTAACATCACACTCGCTTCTTGCAATTTCTTCTGATTTATTTTCCATGTTTCTTCAAACTTTGAGATCCAATTTAACTGTTATTCAGCACTTTTATTGTTATTTCAAGATGTGCTGAACCAGATGATACACAACTTAGAAAAACATAACCTCAAAGCATTGCGCAAAGTCCAAATTGTATTTACCGACAATGAATTGTTTTCCATGCAACGTCCATAAGGTATAAAATACAAGTTTTGTCTACATATTTTGAAAAAGAATTATGAATAATTGTAAATAATTTTAATTAATTTTAATTGACATATTTAACATGATAATATTTGTAACATATTGATAATTCACAATATTTTCTTAAACGAGTGTTTTAGAAATTTAGATTTTATTATTGATTATTCATAATTCTTTACAAAATATTATATATTGGATTAAGGATACGTTATAGAAAGTAGAATTTAAAAAAATTAATATAATTAGGAGACTGAAATCTATTTATTATTTCAAATATAACATGTTAATTAAAAACATTCTTAACATCATGTTTCATGGTGAATATAAAACAAATTTCTGACAATAGATGGCAATACTATGCTTCTTGATGCCGTTAGTTACTAGGTGTCCAAAATTATTTTATCAGATTATTTTATTTGGAATGTAGATGCTTTTATTCATAATGTGTGTACATACATTTTGATCTTTTAAATACTAAAAAAATTGAATATAATAAAATTTTAATGAAATATTTTTTAAAATACAGTTTTCTTTTTAAATATAAAGAAATATGTGCTTTTTTGCTGCATGTGAAATTATGAAGCTGAGTAACAGTATTACAAAATTGAGATAAATAAGTATAATATACACCAAGAAAATGTCATTCACAGTATAAGAGAAAAGTTCATAATTGTGATAGTTGTGATTAATATACAATAAGTTTCTGATACTAAAATTCTAAATCATCAGATATGTTCATATCATAAAAAAGAAAATAGATGTTTTTAAGTCACCCGCTATAACTGGCGAAGCTTATTGATATACCTGCAGCAGAATCACCTGCATGTGCAGTGAGCTGTATACCTAAGCCTCTAAACGGTCGCGGCGCGTATAATTTATGAATTATTATTTTGTACTATAATGTTGGCTCCACTGTACGCGCGGCTGTTTCAAGCCGCACCAATGGGGTGTCTCATCTTGTTGGAAACTGAGATAAAAAGCATTCCCATAGGCGTAAACCCTTCGAAAAACAACAAACTTAGGACAAATTCACTTTACTTTAAAATTGAATTTCTTTTTCAGATACTTTATTCTAGTAATTATTTAGAATATCACCAATATCTGGTTGCAGATGTCTAATTTTTAATTTGCTATTTAGTAATCCGAATGAAAATGGAAAACATTTTTCATTTTTTCACAATTCTTTTTCTTCAATTTTCAAAATTATTGCTTTTTCATAATGTACATATTTATTTGCAAATAATTTTACATTTGTCAAACAGTTTTCTTTAATTCCTCTATTAAATGTAAAATCATCTAGCAGTGGAAGGGTTAACCATCTGTGATCCAATTAATTTCAGGTTAATTAAACAGTTACACGTCTTAGTTGAAGTACTTTTAATTGGAATCAAATTTTTGAATCGATTTCAAATTAATTACTGAGAATTCTTTATAATTAGCATTGTATTACATATGCGTATATTGTTAGATCGTTACAACAGAGTGTTTAATTTAAAACGTGTTTTATTTAAAACAGACGCTACTGTGTTACATAAATTGCATGCAATTATGGCAGCCTTATCTAACGAATTATCCACGATCTATAATGTTGTTTATTTAATATTATGACGAAGGAAATAAAGAGAAGGAAGTTGTAAAACACAGTAGTATTACAGAAATGAAAGGAAGTCATTGAATTTTTTTTTTTTTTTTTAATTTCTACAAACTAATTTCAGATATAAAACTTACGGAAAATTGCTAATTTCCATATAAAAGTCTAAAATATCTCTAGATGATAAAAAAACTCTTGAATTGTTAATAAGAAATTTTACATTAATTATGAATTTCACAGAAAATTTCTAAATGAGAAATCAGTGATTATTAATGTCTACTTTTATTTCATAGTTATTATTCTTTTAATAACTCAGTATTTCTTTGCGTTTGCTGATGTAGTGATAATTTAATTGTTATCTTTTCTTTTATCTCTTATGTAAGAGAGAATTAAAAACGAAGAAGAGACCAATGCTTGTTATGCTCCCCAATGAATTTCCTTATTACTTTTGTGTAACTTGTAATCTTCAATCTTCCTTTATTATTAGTAGACGTAAAATGTTAGCTTAAATAGAAGCTCAAAGCAAATAATTATCTACATGCACATATATATATATAAAATTACACATACTTTACTTTCTTTTTTACGGACCTATACTTTCTCATAATGTTTTCTATGCACTAATTTTTTCCTGTTGATGATAGGTAGTTTAGGTACTTTTAGTTTCTCGAACCTTTTCTCCTTATCTTTATTCTAGCAAATTACATTTATGAAACCTATATATCAGATCTATACAAGCAATATATTTTCACATATTTTCCCCTCTCTATTTATTAATTTTTTTTTATCGTAACTGAGAGTGAAAAATCATTCTCTGACAAATTGTTAGTAAATATTTACCATAGTATCTTATTATTATTAATTATTTTGTACCCATATTTTATGAAATATGTTGCAGATATTCCTGATAAGTGAGTTAAGAGCGCCCTCGTTATTTATCCAAGATCAACTGATTATTCACAGCTCCCACTGTACATTTTAATTTTTCTTTGCTGTTGCTTATCTCATTTCTTTCAAAACGTGGAGAGAGGATGCACTTGCAACACATGTTATATATCTTAAACATAATTAAAAAGAATGTAATTAAAACTTTTAGTGCCTAATTAATCTTATTCAGGGTGGTAGACGTAAAATATTTAACAATTAAGAAATTTGAATTAATTAAAGGTTCTCCCGCTTTGTAATTACTATATAGATATATATCTCTCTCTCTCTCTATATATATATATATATTTATTTATTACAAACTATTTCATTATTAAGTAAATTAGTGCTAAACTGTTATATCAGCGATATTGAAATCTTGACGCGCGCAATACAAATAACTTTGGATTATTCAAAATTATTTAAAGTATCAGCTAACTATAAAGCACTAGATTGTAGATCTTTATGCGTTTATCTAAAATTTAAAGGTTTGCATAGAATACGTACAAACGTGCCTGTAAAATATTCAAAGCAAATTACTCATTTATATTTAAAGACAGTGTATCGATTGTCATTTGGTAATTTGTCATTAAATTGTAGACAATATACATCATATTGCTGTCATTATAGATTCTTGCTGATGGTTTTCATTTTTCTTTTTTTCTTTTCAGGAAAAAAGGGAAAGAAAGCGCGTGATAAGGGACCGAAGGATGAAGAGGAAAGGATCGGCGCGAGGAACCCCCCCTGTGGATATTCCAGTCTAACCAAACAAGTATCGCCTCTGTCAGCCGGTATCTTGGACCGTAGATCAGATCGCGATCGATAGTTACGCCAATGGGGTGAAACGAGGCAGCGAGGAGAAAGAGAGAGAGAAAGAGAGGAGAGCGGCGGCCGATGGCGCGGCAGGTAGAGGCGAGGGTCTCGGCCCGTGTATACTATAATTACGAGTAACTCAGCCACATTTGCGTTGATCCGACACCTTAAAGATAACATTTAGCGGCCCCTTTTATCTCCGCGGCAAACAAACCAATTTATACCTCAGCTCGCTTTGTGCCTAACTCTGTCTCCCTCTCGCCAACCTTCGGGCATTCTTCTTCCCTCTCTATCCCCGAAAAAAACCCCGCCCCGAACTACGAATTAGGAGCATCCTTCTCCTCCTTTTACCACCTTCCTCTCACAGCCTGTCTCTCTTTTCCTCCCCTTTCTGCCATTTCCTTTGGTTACCTCTTCTTCTTCTTCTCCTTCTCCTTCTCTTCTTGTCTTTACTTGTTTCTTTCTCGGCTATTTCGCCTTTCTTCTTGTTCTTCGGTGATTTTCGTCTTGTTCTTCCCCGGCTATTTTACTCTCGTGTCCTTGATCCTGTTCTCAGATCTTCCTCACGTTCTTGCCGGCTAGCTCTGATAGATTGTTCGTTCTGGTTTGTTGCTGATGGTGTTGCAGCTGGTACGCGGATTTCGCCGTAATTATTGAACGTAGCGTTTCGCGAAGGAATTTCAATTTTGGCAATAATTACGTGGTCGTTGCGGGACCGCAGCCTTACAACTGGATGAATGAATACCGGCCGGTTAATCTGAAGATATAATGAAGAAAAGGAATTTCCAAATTTCCAAACAACCGAAATTGAAGAATGTCATTAAAAGTCATTCTGCGCAATTAAATTGTTCCAATTAAAATGCAGAAGTAAATCGGTCATTAATAAAATGAAACAGGGGCTAATCATATTCTATGGAGAACGATTGAAATTAAATTTCTATCGCCCCCCTCCACGTTTTTCGACGCCAGCAAGTTTCACAGCTGAAGACAGCGGACTTTCTCGAATTTCACGTGGTATTATTATTTACTCAGTTCGTCACGGTTCTTCCCTCTTGCTGGCCTTCTTAATAGACCGGCCGGATGGAGTTAGTCAATGCCTAATGAATTACTTATCGCTCAGGGAGGATCGGCGAAACGAGAAAAGGGCGAGGGAGTTTGATTAATGATTATAGTTCTTCGGTTAACATCTGAGATTTCGCTTTCTTCTGCTCCCTTCCCGACCCCGCTCTCTATTACTGGGACCCACTGTAAACTTATTAACCTCACGCTTTCATCTAGCCTTCCTTTTGTGTGTTTTCTTTGTGAATTATTGCAATATGGAAGACACGCACGTTTGCTTGGACAAGTGTATAGAAATATATGAAATTTCGTGTATAGAAATATATTATATTTTTGGAATAATTTTGAAATAATTATTGTAATGTGGAAGACACGCACGTTTGCTTGGACAAGTGTATAGAAATATATTATATTTATATAGAATGTTTATATCAAATTAAGTGTATAGAAATGTATTAATAATTTTGTAGCTGTATCTACAAAAGAAAGAAAATATTCTCAACAATTTTTAGTTTTCAATTTCGATTAAAATCCGGAAATTTACTAAATTTTCGTTGAAGTCTTGATTATTCAAGGGAAAAGATTGAAATAAGAATGAGCTGTTCAGTAGCAGCGAGTCATTGTGAAAGTAACTGCAAGGACAACGCGAATTGGCAAATTTATAAAAACGAAAATTTATCGTCACCTTTTTTAACGGGGAGATGCACAATTTATATTGATTATGCGTAGGTACCTAGTTTGATCCTGCACACAGAAGGCTAAGGAAGAGGAAGAGGGAAAAATTAAAGAGCCGATACGAGGTCGTTAGAGATACAATCTCCGGAATTGCCGATCA
Source organism: Frieseomelitta varia (assembly GCF_011392965.1). Lineage (NCBI taxonomy): Eukaryota > Metazoa > Arthropoda > Insecta > Hymenoptera > Apidae > Frieseomelitta > Frieseomelitta varia. Next base: position 44,562 of record NW_025110276.1, on the reverse strand, counting down.
AAAAGCTTGAAATCAGATCCCACGGTTGTGATTATGGCATCATGAGCGGTAATGGGATCGTATCAACCTGAAATTTTATTACTTTCAATGTCTGCCGCGTCAGCAGTCCCACATATCCGAATTTGCCATTCATTCCCATCTCTTCTGCACATTTTCAAAATGCATTCCCTCCCTCTCTGGAATTCTACGGCCTTCTGGAAAAAAAAAGAAATATATTTACGAAGGTAAAACTTTACTCTGCTTCAGGTTAAAATTATATAGATTAAAATATAGATGTGCTTTTAGATGGATTTTGGTCTAAAAGTTTATAACTGTACGTGTATATATTGACCAAAAATCGTATTGGGAGAGTTAAACAATTACTAATCTTTAGGTGAGAGGCAAAAAGAAGCGGAAGCTCTGGAAGCACATTACCATTGACTTCCTGAAACCGTCTGCCAAAGAAACGGGCGAAGGAGGAAACGCAGAGCGTGGCGGCCTGCAGGCAGAAAAACCGAAACGAGGAGTGAAACAGGTGTGTAGAAAAGACGCTCGCTCGTGCGCTCGCGCGTGCACGCTGGGATCTCGCGCGCCCCCTTCATCCCCCCCCTCACCCCCCCCCCCCCCGCCCCACGAGAAACCTGCGAATCTCAAAAAGTCCGAACTCTTGCACCTTGAACGACTCATCATCGAGCCATCGAAAGGAGTCTTCGTCTCTTATGTGATCGAATCTCCGACAAACCGAGCCGAATGAAAAAAAGAAAAAGAGAAAAATAAAAGTAGAAAAAAAAACGAGAACGATAAAGGAGAAGAAAAAAAGAGAAGAATGAAAGAAATACACAGGGAACCTTCGAAGAGACTGTGAAGAGCATAGATACCGAAGAGATAGAAACAGAGTGGATGCTAGGAGGTTAGGATGAAGAGGGACAGGACGAGACGAGAAGGGATAAAAAGAAAGAGAGAGAGAGAGAGAGAGAGAAAAGAAAAGAAAAGAAAAGAGCGTGTTTTCGAGCGGAGAAAAGGATCAAAGTGAGGAGCGGAGGCTGAGAAGAGAGCAGAGAGGCGAGAGACTCGAGGATCGAAGGTGTTTTTCGGGGCGTGGCGAGGGCCGCGTGATTACCAGGAGGATCGGTTAGCGCGGTGAGAGTTCAAAGCATCAAAGAGGCCCGACCAGCGAGAAATTGCTTAGGATTCATCTGCCGGCACGGGACCCTCCGGACGCGTTTCGTTCTCTTCTCTTTCTCTTCTCTTCTCTTCTCTTCTGCTCTTTTCTTTTCTCTCCTCTCCTCTTCTTTTCTCTTCTCTTCTCTTCTCTTCTCTTCTGCTCTCGAGTTCTCGTTTCGTTCTCTGTCTGTTCTTTGGCTAGGGTACTGTATGTGTGTGTGTGTGTGTATATGTGTGCACCAGGCATCGGGGAAACGTTTCCACTGATGCCTCTCTGCACCTTTAACGGATTGCCCTTTAACTAACGATTGAATGCCTTTGCAGGAATACATGCCTAGCATCAAGGACCGCGATCCGACTCTGCTCCGAGAGCACGACTGCTCCAGGATCGATTTCGAGGCGCACTTGCGGCGGGGAATATTTTTGGAGATTGGCGGAGGGATTGTTTGATCGTTGGTGTTGCTACTTGGAGCGGTTGGACCTGTGCATCATCGGGTAAGACATGAACAGATATATACTCTGGCATGCTACGTAGTTCGCAGGCAATTGACAGATTTTTTAGAAGAAACAAGAACCCTCGCTTAAGAGCGTATTGTCGTCTAGAAAATACTTGGAACATCTTTTTATTAACAGTAGAATTACCAACAGAGAAATGAAAGTGCCTACGAAGAACATAGTATATTAAGCTGTTTAATAAATACGTTATTAACAGTAAAACTCCATTTATATAAACTGGCCGAAAGACAGTCAGTCAGTCTGAACTAAGAATTTTTAAATAAATAAAAGACGAGCATTGAAATAACTTGAGGCAAAGACAATGATGTATAGGTTAACCTTAACTAAGAATAGAGCGTAGAATCTAAATCTTTAAGAGAGATTTTTCAAATGGCACTTTCTTTTACCAAGTTAATTACAAATTTGTCACTTTGATTAAACCACTCTGGTGGTTTTGGACGTTGAAACAAATTTCTCGAAAGCCTGTCAATTTCCACAAAAATATACTGCTTTTCGCTCGAGTCTTTTTTTTTCGCCGCGTGTATTATTAGCTTATTCGCAATTCGTTCAGTAACGAGAAAACAGCGCGCTGGCTGTTTGCCTGTGAATTAGTGGCGATTTTTGAAGCTGGTGTAGTATATGCCAGGCGAGGATGCTCACTTGCGCGTTATTAGGTGCTTTGTATTCTCGCGAGGATTTGCCGGCGCGCTTTAAAACGGTAATCAAATTTCATTATTGGCTTCTTTACCTGTGTTGCCTGTATTTTATTTTCGGCGGGGGCTGCTTTTCGGCGGTCTGCCTCCAAAGTGGCAATAATAGGACCACTGGCTCTGCCGAGCGGAATCTTCCCCTCTTGAAGCAGATCTCTGATTTATCTTACTGTTCGCAGAAATGTTTGTAGAAGCGAACATCTTATGGAAGTCCGTTGAATCGTAATTGAAAATTAGAATGTCCCACAGAATGTACACAGTTAATTTCCTCCAAATCATTTTGATCGACTTTAAAAGTAACCAAGCGGAGGAATTAAATCCTCCGTGAGTCTGAATTAAAGACAGTTGGAAGGATGATTTCTGTGCATTTATTGTCAAATTAAATATCTGTATATAGTTGTTTTAAATATCTTGATAATCTTGCGTAAAACGCACTGTTTCCAAATTTATTCGTGTCACAAAATTGAGCCGAGCCTTCAGTATCGATACTTTATCACACGCTTTGCTTTCTTTGATATATACAAGAAATTAAACTCGCCTTTGATATATACAAGAAATTAAACTCTTTGTCGCTCATGTCAGCTACGAGATGCACGTCCGAAGAAAATAACTAACAATTAAGCACCGTATAACCGGGGAGATTTTATTGATTTCATATTTCGCGAACGCGTTGAAACGATATGTGAAACAGGGGGTGAGACTCGCGAGGGTATTAATTACGGGTCAATTAAGCCCGAAGATTCATTACTTTGTTGTATTCGTACACACACGACAGATTCTAATTACTGCGAGAACTTTTCCCGATTTTAATTGCACGCGCAGGAGCTGACCGTTCTCCAAATACCTTGTAATTACGTACCGAGAACAAAATCTGAAAAAAAATCATTTGTTAATTATCGTCCCCTGTCGTGGCCCGCGCGAAGGACTTTTTAGCGGTGTGAGTAATTAATACGATTAATTAAATATCAGGATGAACGTTTCCTTAATTACACGCCGTTTGGTGTCATGTACGACGACGATATTAAATATTTTTTGTTCCTCTCTTGTAAATTCTTTTTATTTATTTATTTATTTTTTTCTTGTGAAATTGAAGAGACTTTAAAAAATTTCAAAAGCAGCTAGATTAATTTTGTTAAACTAAGAAGAAATTAACTACAAACTGGCTAGTTCATCTACTTCTTCATTATTTTATTTTCTTTATCTATTTATATATTTATCATTCTATTTTTTAACGTATTTTAATTTACTAATCATAATTATTTTTTTTCTTGTGAAATTGAAGAGACTTTAAAAAATTTCAAAAGCAGCTCGATTAATTTTGTTAAACTGAGAGGAAATTAACGACAAACTGGCTGGTTCATCTACTTCTTTATTATTTTATTTTCTTTATCTATTTATTCTATTATTTTCTTTAACGCATATTAATTTATTAATTGTAATTTAAATATTTTATAATTATCATATTAATTTATTTTTAATATTTTATAATTATCATATTGATTTATTTTTAATTAATTTAAGTAGAATTCAGTGCAGAACTTATCCTACTTTCGTCTTTTTTTAAATAAATAACGAAAATTATTCGTGGATGACGATTATCCTAGAATGGGCGGGTAGTGTATTTTCACGTATAAAGGATCGATTTGTTTGATTTTCTCGTTTCCCTCCCGGGGGCACCAACTTACACGACGTCAGACAAGACAGTAGGTTCTAGGCTTTCAGTCTCAGCGAACGTGTGGGTTATTCAAAGTCGTCAAAAGTGTGACGTGAATTAAAGCCAGCCTCTGACTCTTGCAATTCACCGTTACTCACGACTTTCGAGCTTCCTGAACTGCAAAGTGTTTTTACAGCGTGTCAGCGTCACGCTGATATTCCCGAAATTAACACGTGCAACTCTGCACAAACCAGCCTCTATAAATAAACAAACGAATAAATCAATTATCAAGGAAAAATAGAAATCTGTAACGTAATTCGCTACAGTTTTCAGTGTCTTCAATTTGGAGGAAGACAGAGATCTCTCCTACTCTTGGCTAGTGTTCCAAATAAATAAATAAACTTCCAAAGATTAATTTGTCAGAGCAAAACCAACGTAACTCTCTACAACTTTGAACAAAACTTTCAGTGTCTTCAATGTCTTTTCAATTTGGAGGAGGACAAAGATCTCTCCTACTCTTGGCTAGTGTTCTAA
>NW_025110276.1:12170-39910 GCF_011392965.1 Frieseomelitta varia | reverse complement strand
ATCTCTCCTACTCTTGGCTAGTGTTCTAATAAATAAATGAATTTCCAAAGATTAATTTGTCAGAGCAAAACCAACGTAACTCTCTACAACTTTGAACAAAACTTTCAGTGTCTTCAGTGTCTTTTCAATTTGGAGGAGAACAGAGATCTCTCCTGTTCTTGGCTTCTGTTCTAATTGCGCGACTCACCTTGGTACACTCATGGTAATCTGTTTTTTAACGTGCTTCAACGTGCAAATTTATTTCGTCCGTTTTAAAACGATCCCGAAATATGTATTTTGTCAAACTCAACGACCGTGCTCAACGCTTGTTTGACTGGAAACTTCCGTGCGTCCTTGTTAATTAAACGAATCCTCGTTATCTGGCTATCAGCGTCCGGTAACAGCCGTCCGAGATTATGCCGGCGAATTTAAATTGCCGCTTCTCTCTCTCTTTCTTTTCGGTTATTTGACCGTTCGTTTACGGCTGTTGTTGGCCTCCACTCGTGCCTGTCAGATGAAAAACCGATAGATCTAGCGGCAAACGAGCGAGTTGAAAAAAAGCGTTCGCTTTAAGTTACACACTCACCTACCAATCTCTGTTTTGTAAATCAGATAAATCAGCAGCCGGCGTTTCGTTGCTCCGCGGGCTTCCTGTTTGTTTGTTTGCTCGTTTCGCGTGCCTATTTGTCTAATTAATATTAATAAGCTCTTATCTCTCTCGTTCTCTTGTTCTTCAATTGATTCGCCTTTTTGAGAATAGACAAATGTCACTTTGATGCTGACAATACTATCAAGTGTCCGTGTTAACCGTGACGTAACATTTCCATGAAGTTTAATAGTCGATCCTCCTCCTCCTCCTCTGTTTTGAAACGACAAATCTCAATAAGTTTGGACAAATCTCCCCCCTCAAAAAAAAAAGAAATAATTTTGTAGTACAACAGAGCGTTCCGCTCTTGTTACAGTTTAATTTCCATCTAATTTCTAGCTTATTTTCCTCCCCAATTAGCAATCATCTACTGGTGATTTCTTACTGGAAGGAAATCGCGAACTGGCTGGAATTCTTGTTTTCCTTTCTGCATCAAAGATCCTTCTAATTTTCACTGGCTATATTTAACATCAGTTTCGCCACGCTCGCTGAACATTTGGAACGAATATTGCGATGGACTCGCCGCGAGTCCACGTCTAAAATGGATTTCTTTGCACACTATCGTGCATTGGCTGAGAACGACGCATTTACGGGATACAAGTAATTGAAAGGAAACGATAGTTTGATTTGTTATATAGTCGGATTTGCATCATTAATTTCTCGTTATTCTATGCTGATGTTGTATGCAAGCGTAGACTATTAACCGAGGTGTTATAGTACGTGCTATCTGAAATTTATCTTCCACGTTATATTTATTTATTCTATTATACTATTTATTCGTCGTAAGGAATCATCGTTCCTATTTTATCGGAACGGATTGCAAATCTCTCGATACTGTAACTTATTAATGACTATCGACTGCCCGTAAACTACTGTGTCGCTAATAAAGTTTCACACCCCTATCATTTCTTTTCATTTTAATAATTCGTATATATCCATACTGCAATATCCACTGTCGTTCTATCGATTTTCCTTTCCATTAAGCCTCTCAATTTTCCAATGCACGAAATTTTAAAAAACATTTGAATTAAATTCAACTTGATCCAAATTTAATTAAAGAAAATTTAGTTCAATTTGAAGTTTAACTTGGTTTAATTTAACATTCTTATTTTAATTTTATTTTAATTTAACCTCTTGCGCTGGAATGATGTGCCACGCATGTCGAGAATTTTTCCTATGTCTAATTGCAATGTCCTAAAATTGCAAGTATTTTCTTAGTTTTAAGTATATTTTAAGCATAACCTAGAAATAATAATAATAAGTTTATCACTTCTCAGTAATTTCTATCCAGTGATTATCATACCGACGAATTTAAAAAGAAAGCGACGAATTATTGTACACGATTTGGTCGCTCGTTATGGTCCGCAATCAGTTGCCAGCGCAAGCGGTTAAGGATACCTATAAGTAATGTCCGACACTGTAGAAAATTTTATTTTATTTAAAAGTTAATACAACTTTAATCCGTAATATAATTTAACAATAAACACACTAAATGTCAATGTATTTAACTAGAATATAGGTTATATTAGGCATAACATAGGTTATGTTATAACATATTATGTATTATAGCATAACATGTTATAATAAGTAAAATTATATATTTAAGTAAAACAAAATAGGCAAAGCAAATAATAGATTTGTTACTTTTCAATAATTTCTATCCAGTTATCGTACCGACGGAGTTTCAAAGAAAAGCGACGAATTATTTTGTACGGTTTGGTCACTCGTTATGGTCCGCAATCAGTTACCAGCGCAAGTGATTAACCTCTACCACGCACGTCGAGAATTTTTTGTCCCAAAAATTGCAACATTTTCTCAGTTCTAAGCATAGTTAAGTATAACCCAGGCAACAAACAAATAATAAATTTATTCTCAATAATTTCTATCCAATGATTATCAGACCAACGAGTTTCAAAGAAAAGCGACGAATTATTTTGTNACGGTTTGGTCACTCGTTATGGTCCGCAATCAGTTGCCAGCGCAAGTGATTAACCTCTACCACGCACGTCGAGAATTTTTTGTCCCAAAACTTGCAACATTTTCTCAGTTCTAAGTATAGTTAAGTATAACCCAGGCAACAAACAAATAATAAATTTATTCTCAATAATTTCTATCCAATGGTTATCAGACCAACGAGTTTCAAAGAAAAGCGACGAATTATTTTGTACCGTTTGGTCACTCGTTATGGTCCGCAATCAGTAGAAAGTATTACTTCTCAATAATTTCTATCCGGTGATTATCCCCCGCCGAAATTTCGAATTATTCGACGTTGCATTCATATTGACAGTAATTCGAACGCAAGTCGCAATAAAGCGAACAAGTACTTAATTACTATTACTCTCGCGTTCTCGCGACGAGACATTAGAATCAATAAACGCTATTGATAACATTTTCGTACGTGCATATCGTTCGCGGGTTTTGCATATTTTTTCCATCGTTTCATGCCTCACGTGAACATAAAGAATATCGCATGCTCTTAACGTTGTGCACCGCGTGCACAAACATCCACGGTCTAATGGTCTGATCCGCACAACAATATTGACATAATTCTTTTGCAAGTCCGGTTTCCTCTTTTCACTTTGAGACCCGTGATGGTTGTTACGAGCCAAATATCGACAAAACGTGCTGAAACGAAACGAATGAATTTGCAGTATTTCGTTCGTTGGTAGAATCGCGTGCATCGGGTTTCAATTATTCATGAAGCGCATTAACCGTCGATGGCCATAGAAAATTATGAAAAATGATTCTATCGTGTCGCGATAGACCTAGAAAACTAAATTACGTACGAGTATCGTGTACCAACATTTTGACTGATTCGTAGCCACGGTGTATTTCGATTTTAACGTGACAACATGTGTCTGTGGTATTTAAAAGCTATTCTTATCGTTAATATCGCTCGAAAGAAGAAAGAAAAGGAAGAAGCTTTTCAAGTGTAATATTAAATATGGTATAATATTTATTGTTGTTTTTAAAAATATATATGTATATTTTATAATATAATATATTATATATATTTTAACAAGTGACAATAAATATTATACCCAATTTTATTAAAATGTAATAAAATACAGTATAATATTTAAAATCTTATTAAAATATAATATGATATTTAATTCATTTATTAATATTTTTGTAATAAAATATAAAAATATAGAAAGTAGAGCATCTGTAGATATTCCATGTGAAATTTCAAGATGAAAGAATGTATTATAAGAACTTCGGGAATCAGGAAATTTAGGAATTTCAAAGTCTAGAAAAATTTACGAATTTGAAAATGAAGGAATGTAAGAATTTTGAGGATCAGGAATTCAGGAATTTCGAATTTGAAGACGAAGGAACGTAAAACACTCTAGAAATCAGGTATTTAGGTATTTCAGAGAATTCCAAAGTTCAGAGAAATTTAGAAATTTTAGAAATCCGTAGAAATTTGTGAATTTGAAAATTGAAAAACGAACGAAGAACAGACTTCTGACGATAAGGAAATTTCCGAATCGGAAATTCAAAAAATCGAACGACGTCTTTTGTTTCTTTGCGTTTGTACATGTTCTATATTTTGTATTTGATCATTTTCCAACGAAATCCTAGATCGAATTCACACCTGCCGAATATTCTCACGATCTCGGCGGCTCTCAATTTTTCGTCCGTCGGACGTAAGTTTTCGTCGATGTGTCAGAAAAGAAACTAGCAATTATTTTCCCAATTTCTGGGCAGAATTGGTGTGAAACTTTTTCTGAAAATATCGTCGACTGTCGTCGAGTAAAATAATTGCAAATGCAGAGAGAAACAATCAGGTTTAAAACCTGTGGAATTTTCTTGTCCGACGGCTGCTTTCACCGTTGCGTAAGCGCGATCGAAAGGAATATTGTTTTCAAAGAATAGCCGCGATGTAACGAGGAAATGTACATTCGATAATTCGTCCAATTTGTTTCCTTAAATTAATTAATTACACGCTTAACGACTAACAATGATAATTACTTTGGAACGAAATTGGATCAAATATAACATTTTGTAATATTCACTGATATATCCTGATTTGAATAATATTTTAGTGTACAATCAAGTGGTTTTTAAACAAATGAAAATACAAAACTGTAAGTGAAACTATAAAGAAGCACGAAGAATTTCAGTCAGAATTTTAGGTGCTGTTAAAAAATAAAATACAGAAATTAGAGATTAAAGATAATACGCACACGCTGTGCAAAAAAACAAAATCAAAAATGCATACGTGTCATTATACATGTAAATTATAATACGTTGGAATATTAATACCGATAGCATAGCAATCATAAACGAAGCAAAAAACCACGTAACGTCGTGTTGTATTTTATTCGTGTACGAGCCTACTCGTATGGAACATTGCAATTTCTTACTTGATTAGCAAGTTTTTCTCGCAGCAGCATTTTTATCGGGGCTAATTATGCCGGCGAATCCGCGAAAAGAAATAAAAAAAACGGAGATACATAGAGTAAATGTTCGTTACGATTACTATATCGCGATATCTGTCCGGGATTTCAGCGATTCCTTCCCTTTTTCAAGCCGTGATTTTTTAGCATTTTCGCCTCGATGTACGCGGGCTACACTTCGACAATTCAAATTTATGTTAAGTGTAGTTAGTGCCTGACAATACTAATTAATTAAGAGAGAAAATTGTTACGTCGGTTGGGAGGAATTTTAAGGAAGGAAATCTAATTGTAAATAACCAAAGATCTACAAGAATAGGTATATATATACATGTTGTCAATTTTAGTAGAAACTAAAGTTTCGTAGGTTCTTTAGTTCTTTCTCTTGTTTGTAAAAAAAGCCTATATATATATAGAATGAGCCAAAAATCACTTGCTAGTAAAAAAAGAGAGCACAAATTTTCGAACGCTTCGGCGGTCAGCATTCGAAAGAAATAATTTTTAAAGCACAATGGGGAAAAAAATCACTGATTTTAACTTAAATTTAATAACAATAATGAATACAATATATAAATTTAATAATAATAATTTAGTTTAAATTTAAAATTGATAAAATTAGTGTTTTCTTATAAAAAAAAAAAAAGATGGGGTGAAACTTTTGACTCATCCTGCATAATTTTCGAACACACTTCACGCAACTTTGAGATTTCGATATTTTTGACATTTCTGAGTCCGCTTTCACTCTGGAACCGACATTCGTCGGTGCTCACATACAGATTTCTTCTTCCGTAACGTCCTTCGAGACTGCATTCCTGATTGCATTCCAAACTAAAGAGAAAAGAAGCGTTTCGCTTGAATTTCACCGCGGAAACGGAATGAGATTCATTTTCCAAAGTACGGCGGGCAAAACGCCGATGGAAAATCCGAGTTACTCGTACTTTCTTGCAGCACGACGTCCTTCGAGAAGTGAAGCGCAATTTGTTTTTCCGCGTTTGCACGAGCGGCCGAGAAAAACGCGCGTAAACGCAATCTGTTTCAATCGGGACGAGCAGGGTGGCTGATGTAAAGAACCGAGCCGTTTATTTCATCTGCACGTTTCTCTCGGATAGGTCGATTCTGATTGATAAATTATGAGAAACTGGTAGCTTAGAGAAGATGAGAAGAAGTCTCATCGGTCTCGAACAAAAACCCGGAAGGGGTTTTTTTAACCTCTTGCGCTGGAATGACGTGCCACGGACGTTGAGAATCTTTTGTCCGAAAATTGCAAGTATTTTCTTAGATTTTAAGTATATTTTAAGCATAACCCAGAAATAATAATAATAAATTTATCACTTCTCAGTAATTTCTATCCAGTGATTATGATACCGACGAATTTAAAAAGAAAGCGACGAATTATTGCATACGAGCTTGGTCGCTCGTTATGGTCCGCAATCGGTTGCCCAGCGCAAGTGGTTAAGGATACCTATAAGTAATGTCGTTTTCCGACACTAGAAAATTTTATTTTATTGAAAAGTTACTTCAGCTTTAATCAGTAATATAATTTAACAATAAACACGCTAAATGTCAATGTATTTAAATAGAATATAGGTTATATTAGGCGTAACATAAGTTATGTTATATATTATATATTATAGGTTATGTTATATATTATATATTATAGGTTATGTTAGATATTATATATTATAACATGTTATAATAAGTAAAATTATATATTTAAGTAAAACAAAATAGGCAAAGCCAGTGATTATCATACCGACGAGTTTCAAAGGAAAGCGACAAATTATTGTGTACGGTTTGGTCGCTCGTTATGGTCCGCAATCCATTGCCAGCGTAAGTAGGTAACACTAGAACTACCCAAGGACTAAAGCATAGAATTTTGATCAGAGATATTAAAGTGAAGAAAAAATAGATATACAATAGAATGCACAAACTTTTATTCATGTATTTTATAAAAAATTATTTAAGCCTCTGAAGATACGCTATTTTGCATCTGTAATATATCTAAAAAGAAATCATGACTTCATTTTGACCATTCGGTAGTTCTAGTGTTGTATGATCAAGTCGCGAGTAAAACACTCGTGTGAAATATCACGGTAAGAATACACGTTTATAATAAGCGATACATGCACACTCACGAGCAATATCGAGCATAATCAAATCGTCGATAGCAAATGGAATGGCTGAATTTTTCGAGTTAACGAGTTGACACAAGTTTGGCGTTCGAAGGCGAATTTCTGCAATAAAGTAGCGTAATATACATTTGTTCTGTTCTATTTCTTACTCGTCCACCACTTGTAGCGTAGGGTTGCCTAGTTTCCTGAAAGTTAATGGTTTCCGTGACACCGTGCTCTTTACACGTCATTCCACGAGAATTAGAAATTAGAAACTTTTCTTTCTCTCGTTCTGTTGCCGGTTATAGAAGTTACATGCCCTATAGGCTCATCAATTATTCGCCCCTCCCCTCCCCCCGTGTGGAACTCTTCTGACAAAGGGCGGAGGATTTACCATGCGATTTCAAAAAAAAAAGCTCCGAGCGCGACTTTGATGTATTCCATGCCACTGTGTAATTTGAATTTTGCGGCTTTGTCGCTTCCCTTTCTTCACCGGGCAGCGAATATTTAACTTCGCCTCGTTGTAACGTGTGCCCCACGGTGTTTCTTCTTTCTAAAGTAGAGGTCTCCTTTCTTTCGAAAGGTGTCTCTGAAATATTAAACTACCGTTTGACGTAATGATGAAATTGAAAATGTTCAAAACAGAAACGTGGATATACCAGCCACAACATTGAACAAACTCGTCTAAACTTTGTTTGACTGTGTGTGACAAATTTGTTCTGAAACTCATTATCCGGCTCGTGCTGGAGGTGGACAATAAAAGACATTTACTGTAAAACTCTAGAAACTATAAAAATGTGGACGTCAATATACTTAGCTAGAATATAGACCAGGTTATAATAAGTTAAATTATTGTCACTAGATCTATGACAATATGCAGGCAATGTTTATTAAAAATAATTTTAATATATTAAATATATAAATTTTAATATATTAAATTTGAAAAAATTTAATATAACAAATTATAATAAATACAATATAATATAATTAATTTAATATATAGGAAATTTTTATTAAATTTGAAGAAAAACGATATTATTTATGAGTATCTCTAAAATTTGCGAGCAGATTTTTCCCCCATATGAAGCACATAGAAAATCAAATAAGAACGAAAATTTTAAACAAGCATCTTGAATTATATACTCTTCGTATTGTCACTATCTGTGTATCAAATCAAACATCGTTGAACTGGTCTATCTAAAAAAACCGAGATCATCAGTGTTTTTATTGAATTAATATAGATATATTTTTCTAATCGATGTATCGTTTATAACAGTTGTTTGTAATAACCTCACAAATAATATAGGTATATATATAAATTTTAATATATTAAATTTGAAAAAATTTAATATAACAAATAATAATAAATACAATATAATAAATTTAATATATAGGCAATTTTTATTAAATTTGAAGAAAAACGACATTATTTATGAGTATCTCTAAAATTTGCGAGCAGATTTTTTCTATATATATATGTATATATACACTGAATTGATAGAAAACTATATAGACTACATTGGACACACCTGTTCTAGTAGATTGGGATTCTCCCAAGTCCAGTGGAAGATAACACGTGGAAAATCAGCTCGCGATCGAGCGTTCTCCGCGTTGATCGGCAACTCCGCGTTTGAAAATCGTCGGGACAGATAGATTTTTCCGCAATGGCGGCTGCTCGTATCGAGCAGCTGGAGAAATTATTGGTCTGTCGGTCTGTCTTGCAGTTCTCTCTCTCTCTCTCTCTCTCTTTCTCTCTGGAATTGAAACTTCTTCGACGGTGCGTATTACGTGATTGCCGAGCGACTGAATAATGGCCGACTTCCGGCCGGGCCACGAACACGCGACGCTCTAAATGTTGTTATTAGCCCCTTATTTACTCAAGGAATGTCATCGGCTTCTTTCAACGGTCGTGGAATACCATTCAACCCCTCAGGATACGCGCTCGGCCACGTTCTGCCCTGTTTCCTTCTGTTGCACGTCGGTTTTCATCGGCTTGTACAACCGCGGGAATTACACGTTCCTCCTCGATGCCACGGGAACTCGATGTCACGGGATGTCGAACGGGAACGGACGTTGTTGTCACGTGAAGATGAACATTCGCGTTTTGAATATCGTTGGCGAGGCTCGCCAGAATTTGAAATCATCCACCGAGAGATGAGAATGATCGCGCGGTGATATCAATTCGCGGGCAAGGAAAACCAAGTGGAAACTCTACTATATCTACTCGGTCTCGTAGCGCCGCGGGTATTTCATCTCTGCAGCTCTGTATTGCACTTGCGACACTTTTGAACACAGTTGAAAAAAAAATATATATAATAAAAGCAATCAAGTACTTGCCGTATTGTTAATTGCTCAACGGAGCAAATTCAATTGTTTCCACAAACGTTGCACAAGTTTCTACGACTCTTAGATTCTTCTGGCTGTCGTTGCTGGTTCACAATGTACCTCGGTTGCCTCATTGTCTGCTGCAGGAAGTAATCTACCGACGTCAAAGTTGCAGACCTATGATCCAGCTGGAGGAATTGTCCAGCGTTGTTCTTAATTAACAGGTTGCACGGCTGTATACGAGGTTGTGCGCGAGTCTATGTGTATCATACTGATCGTTTATTAACCCCTTGCGCTGGATTGACGTGCCACGGACGTCGAGAATCTCTTGTCCGAAAATTGCAACATTTTCTCAGTTTTAAGTATATTTAGGTAAAAATAGGTAAAACATATAATAAATTTGTTACTCTTCAATAATTTCTATCATAGTGACATCGTACCGACGAGTTTCAAAAAGAAAGCGACGAATTATTTTGTATGGTTCGGTCACTCGTTATGGTCCGCAATCTTTTGTCCCAAAATTGTAATATTTTCTGAGTTTTAAGTATATTTAGGTAAAACAAAAATAGGCAGAACAAATAATAAATCTGTTACTTCTGAATAATTTCTATCATAGTGGCATCGTCGAATTTCGAAAAGAAAGCGACAAATTATTGTGTACGGTTCGGTCGCTCGTTATGGTCCGCAATCAGTTACCAGCGCAAGTGGTTAATCTTAGCACTTCTCAGTAACTTCTTAATCTTCAGCCATCTACTTAGTTTTGTCGAACAAAATGAGTGTGCGAATATCGTATCGATATCCCTTTCCTGCTTGCGTTTTTCCATCGCACTTGGATCTCTCTGGTTCGCGAAACGCGTGTTTTCGCGGTCGGTAGTTCTGGCAGTTGCCATATTATTCAAAAACAATCGTTCAAAGTGATAAACAGCGGAGAGCAGCGTGCAACTGCGATTCGAAAAGTAGAAGGAAGAAAAAAAAAAATGACGCTCCGTCGTCCGTCACGTTGCTAACCTTAATTTGGTCGTCGGAGACGCGACGCGGGGAGCGCAGCCAGGCTGCTATTAAGGATGAAGAAACAAAGAGAGACAGAGATAAAGGCAGAGAGGGTGAAAAGGGTCAAAGGAAGTTGGGAAGGGAGGGAGCATAACGAGTCTTATTATTTACGCGGATCATTATTGTGACGGCGCTGATCGGTCATCGTCCATCACTTTCCTTAATCCTTTCCAGCTCCTTCCGGCCTTTTATTATCCTTAAAGTTTCGATAAGTGCCGTGGCCGATATCATAAATCAGCCCTCCACCCGGCGAACAAAGAAAAAACGGGGCCCCGGCGTTATTAATTACGGCCAGGCCTGATCTAATTACCCCGAACTTTTGTGCGTTCGTTTGAATTTTTCTCGTTCCTACGTTTTATTTTATTTTATTTTTATTTTTTTACTTTCTACTCTCTCTTCCTCTTTTTTTTCTTTTTATCGATGTTCCGGCTATTGTATTAACCTTCGTCGCGATTGTTGATACTTCTCTTGACTTGAATTGAAGCGCAAAACCGTGCAATACAGTATAGTTGCGAGTCTTATCTAGAAATATCGAGATCTTAGTGAAAACTGTAACAAAGTCTGTGCATAAATTAAAAAAACGACTCGTGATACTTGAAAACTTGAAATAAATATTATTTGAAATATTTGAAATGAATAAAACTTGAAACTCAGAAGACGTATTTATATTCCTTTCAAGCAAAGTAAAATGACGGCTGCAGCATTTTCTTCGCGTCATGTTTCCTGCAATGCATAAACATTGGAGTACGTGTACACACATACAAACTAACCTACATAACCTGTACTTGCAAAAAATTAAGCTTACATGCTTTAAAAACGTTGCGCGCGCAACGTCTATACCTGCGAGGGAATGCGTGAACCCTCCCCCTCCCCCCGTGTTGTAAATCAGTAGTTTGTTAATGTGTAACAAGATCGACTGGCTGTTGTGACAATAAATACCATAAACAACAGTCGCCTCGTGACACTTTATGAGAACCGGCCCGTACAATCTGCAGCAATTATGCTTTGCGCTTGCAATTCGAATCGGTTCGATTTATCGCTTTAGACTTTAATTATCGCGTTGTAAATTACGTATTTATACTCTGCAATGGAGCAGCGCTGCTTCGTAAAAGTATCTCAGCCTCTGCTAGTATTTATCAGTCGCGCGCGTTTTCACGTTCCCGCGTCTGCGCACACGCGGGCTTTGCGATTTATTTAAATATGGCGGCGTGTTTGAATAACTCGAAAGTTAACCCCAAATATCTGCGACATTTGTCGCGTATTTGGAGGACAGAGAACATTTTTGCAATGAAATTGGACTTTGCTTATGCGACGCTCTGCTCCCACGTGGAAGAAAGATAAAAGATATGTAAAAGTATTCCAGCCTCCCAGTGTTTATCAGCTATGCGTTTCACGTTCCCGCGTCTGCGCACACAGGGTCTTTGCAATTTATTTAAATATGGCGGCGTCAGTGTTTCACGCTGCCGCGTCTGCGCACACGGAAGTTTTGCATTTTATTTAAATATGGCGGCACATTTGCTTACCGCCGTATTTAAACTCGAAAGTCTATTTACACATGGATTTACTGCTCCCACGTGAAAGAGAGCAGTAAATCCATGTGAAAATAATTATAGAAACAGAGAAAAAAATGGAAGGAAGACGAAACGATGTAAGAAATTCGTCTATTACATATGAAAGTAACATGCTTGATAAAAGTATTTCAGTCTCAATGTTTCGCGCTGCCGCGTCTGCGCACACGGAAGTTTTGCAGTTTATTTAAACATGGCGGGATATTTGAACCGTTTGATTGTCAACTGTAAACTGCAAATCCGGAGAATACTTTCGCAATGTAACTGGACTTTGTCTATTTTACACGACGCTCCGCTCCCACGTGGACGAGAGCACGACGGGAAAAGAGAACGGCAAAGAATGAAAATAGTAGAACGTAGAAACGGAGAAAGAATGGAAGAAAGACGAGACTGCGCAAGAGACTCGCTATTATAATATGGGAGTGTACATAATCGTTCGGAAAGAGAGGAAGCCGGCATAGAAACGTCGGCTCCTCTTACCCACGGTTCAGGCCAGATCCCCGACCCGGCCCATCAAATGCCAATAATTAATGCCAATAAAGGTAGGAAGCCGAGGGGGCCCCCGCTTATTTCGCGAGTTCCAGGTCGTTTCAGCCCGCGCATTACGGAAATTAATGCGCCGCGATATGCCATTCTGATGCAGTTGCGCGTGCACTTTTCGCCAGGGAACCGTTCCACCTCCTCCTCGTGTTGCTACTTCGCGTACAGTACGTTCTCTCTTCTGTTCTGTCTTCTTCTTCTTCGGCTGTTTGTCGCTTTGCTTGGTCGAGCAACTATAACATCACAGTCCTCGAGACGCATTGTTCCACCGAGTAAAGTACTCTCACCTCCCGCTGCTCTCGACATTCAAGTGTCGTGGAATTAGTTGGATGGATGAAATAAATAGCGTGATGCTCGTCTGTTTTAACGACGAAGTTGAAGAATGTTCGAAATAAAATTACCAAAGTCGAGCGATGAAGAGAGAAATCAATAAAACCACGAGAGAAAGAGAAAGGAAAAGTTGTTCAGCGTTAACAACTTCTATCGCGATGCAGACATTTATGGACAGACTTGCGGATTTATGGACAGATCGGCAATTAATACACCGGTGTTAGGTTGCACGCGGCAGTCAGTCGGATAGACGAGTATTAAAATCGCCTGGCTTCGTGAAATTTTCACGTGAAAACGGCGCGTTATTAAGTGAAAGTCAAAAGATCAATATTATTGATAAACGACGTATCCTGGGATGGCGACTTGTATAAATAGAATGACGAGAAATACAATTACTGCGGAAGAGAAAAGACACGAGTATGAGTTATCGAAGGTTTGTACTTGGTTAACAGAGATTCTTGCGTACAGCGAAGAAATTTGCTTGTCGTCGATTGGTAAAATTACTTGCTAGACGTTATTAAATATAATGATATTAAATATATTTAAAAAATATATAATAATATATATAATAATATTAAATAATATAGTTATAAATATATATAATTAATATAATAATAATATAATTATAAATATATATAATTAATATATTGTTTAATATAATAATATTAAACAAAATAATAATAATAATATATATAATAAATATATAATAATATTAAATATATTAAAATATATATAAAATATTATAAAATTTTATTATATTTTATTATATTATAATATTAAATATATTAAAATATATATAAAATATTATAAAATTTTATTATATTTTATTATATTATAATAAAATATAATAAAATTTTTTAAAAATATATAATATGTAATAAATATATAACAATATTAAATATATTAAAAAAATGTGCTTAATTTTTACTTGTAAGAATTGATTTGCGCTCCGAGTCGTCAGAAAACGATCCCAATTTCGCCGCAAAAAATGGCGCA
The DNA here is from genome assembly GCF_011392965.1 of Frieseomelitta varia. NCBI lineage: Eukaryota > Metazoa > Arthropoda > Insecta > Hymenoptera > Apidae > Frieseomelitta > Frieseomelitta varia. The sequence continues at coordinate 25,965 of NW_025110276.1, read as the reverse complement.
ATGTTGTCGCCGAATGTTGAATCAACTCGAGCTAGAGTCACCGGGAAAAGGCGTGGAAGAGAAAAGAAGAAAAAAATAAAAGAAAAGAACAAGTCGAAAAGTTTTCCGCGAAACTGAATCGAGTGAAATCGGTAGCAGCGCTCGTCGTCGGTCTCGGATGGCATTCACGGCGATTATCTGTATAATAGCTGGCAGGGAAGGTTCGGTGGTCCTTCTGCCTCGTTGTTGGGGCAACAAGATATGCGGAGCTTTCCTCCACGGTGCGACGAATGATTCACGGGGGTCTGGCACAGCGTCGACAAAGCGCCAACTCGGCGGTTCGCAAGAAAAACGAGCCACGGGCAATTTATTTTAAATATAACCGCCCGATTCGCCGGCTACGATTTGTTCTGGGCATTAAAGGGCCGCTCCCTCCCTCGTGGAAACGCCGCCGCGATTCCCCGTTACCGACGTTAACCCCGAAAACACGTCTGTAATTCGAATATAATGGACTACGTCTCGCGCCCTTCTCTCTCGATTATTCCGATTATTCTTCACCCCTCAGCTGCGGTTGTGTAAGGGTGGTTCAAACGTGTGTGTGCGTGTGTGTATGCCACCGGGGGTCGCAGCAACGCGAGGCCTTCGTTTTTCGATCGCTGACGCAGGCACTGAAATTTCGAGAACAAGTGAAACATGCACAAAACCAGAATTCCATTAAAATTCTCGAGCGCGATGCGAATCGCGAGTGACGCAAGAAATAAATATAAATGGCGGAAATACTAATGGCGAAGAAACGATTTTCCATTAGGGGGGGAGAGAACGATCGCTTGGCAATCGAAATCGGAGCAGTCCCGTAACGTACGAGGCGCGAACGTCTCGATAAGAGCGTGCGGTCGCTGCCGTTATTATCCTCAAACGAGCCTGTAATTTGAGAATAATGCAGTTGGATTACCCTTGCCCTTTCTTCCTTCCTTCCTTTCTTTCTTTCTTTCTTTATTTCGCTGTTCGCGCCGTTTTTGTCAAATCGTAACCGCGCCACGTTGCGTTCAGCCTCCTCTTTGATCGTCTTCATTGAGAATGGTGAATACCAGATCCGATTTGCTTCCTCTCCGCAGAAAATTGTCCGGTAGTGTCGTCAATGGATTTGCGGGGCGCGTTTGCCGAGATAGTTTCTAGCAAAGGACGAAATCGTTCTTTGGAACTGAATTTGGACGTTCATGAGGGGGCGGGACAGTTTGACGGGGTCTAAAGATTACGAATATTTTGAAGGGCTGGAAAAAGAAAAGTACATATTTGATTGACGCGAGTTTTCGTGGTTTATTTTAACACATTATGAACTTATAAAGAGCAACATTGAAAAGGAAAAAAGGAGGGCTCTTGTTTAACTTCTCCTTTTACATTGCCGATCGGTGGTGCATGATTCCAAAACAGGATTAACAACAAAAAGGCAAGGAAAGTTCAAGAGTGAACAATATTCTCTAGGGATTGACGATCCAACATTTTCATTTCTGTGAAAATTATGAAAATAGCAGCTATTTTGTTTCTGATGTATCGGATTTATGCCAAAAATTTCCACGTGTTTTTTTTTTTGCTTATATTTTTCGAAATTGTTAAAAATTGAAGAATGTTCGATCGTCAATCCCTAGTAAATGTTACGCTAAAGATACACACCAAATTTTATAGTAATCGGTCGGTTAGATTCCGAAATATCTTGCACATCGTTTCTGAAAACCTAATTTTCGATAAAAACGCATTTCAGAACGTCATTTTCTCATACGTATCCTTTGCTTACTTTTTCTACTTATATATATTTTACTTTTTTACTTATATATACTTTTTTTACTTACATATATTTTACTTTTTTACTTATATATACTTTTTTTTACTTATATTTCTCATACGTATCCTTTACTTACTTTCTTTACTTATATATATCCTAGCTCTTCAATTATTCAACTAAATTGAATCTAATATTCGATTCAAATGTAATATTTGAATCATACGACTTACACTTTATAACACTACTTAAAGTGATACAAATTCAATTATTCTGTATCCGCGGATTTACCATCATACCCCAAAATAAGTCGTTTTGAAGGCTAGGATCTTTTCTATCTTATTTCTAAGACTTCAAACTACTATTTAAGACAAAAAAAAAAAATATCGATTGTTTGAAAATTTCAAACTGTCCTGACCACTTCGGTGCAAAAATAAGCAACCGTATTTATTGAAACTTTTCAGTTTCGTTTTTTGATGGCTCTCTCCCGTATTTCATGGTCTGTGAACGTAGATTTCCAACAACGTTGCATTCACGTCGACCGTTTACGAGGATATTAACTGGAATGTCGCGGGTTAATTGAGCGAACACTTGATAAAAGCCACGTTCTGAAAATTCACTGCAGATGTTACGAGCGAGATAACGCGCGGTTACGATGTTTTCGTTTCAGTTTAAGAAAACTGTTTTCACTTGTTTTCCTCGCCGATCCTCGTGTTCGGACGTTACCTAAAATAACTTGGCCCATAATTTCTCGGAACATTTGAAATGAACAAGGGGACAAACAGGACGTGAGATTTTCATTTGGTTTGCTAAACCAAACACTTCGTTTCGAAACGAATTCCATTCACGTGTCTTTCAACTTCACGCGTGTTCGCGCGCCGCTTACGGTCTGGCAGCAAGCGGCAAATTGGATCACTCAAAATATCGGGGAGATTCTCCACGGTTCGGCGGAGCCCGCTGTTTGAGAAATATCGTTCTAAAGGGGCGTCACTTTTTCACACGTTCGACGAGATTTCGTGACGCGGCGGCCAACAAGTTACGGAGACCAAGTCGTGCGAATGACTTTCAACAGCCAGACGCGATGATACTGCCTTACACGCATACAAGGTGTCTCTATTTTTCCCGGCATAACACTAGATAGATTCTAGATGAGCGAAAGTGAGAAGAAAGAGGCGTCTCGCAAAATTCTTCGTCAAGCAACTGCAACAACGAGGATTCGAAACAACGCGCGTAGCGAGCTTTCGCTTGGATGCAACGTGAGAACGGATCGGCAGTATTTTTTCATCCGATCTGTTTACGCAAGCCGGTGCGCTTGGTGGTTGAATTTTCCACAAAATGAATCGGAGCCAGAGATTTTCGGTGACGTGCCAGATTGTCCGTTCGGCGAAACCCGGGGGACACAGTTAGATGATTGTCCCCGCACACTGCGCAGCGCAAGTGCGGCAATGGCTAGATCAGCGTAATTCACGAGGATGGTTAGGTCGAGGAGGACCAATTTCCTTGGGCCTTCAGAGATCACCTCGCGCCGCTGGATTCTCACTCGCGGGGAGTATTGAGACAAGAGATTCGCCGTGCAAGAGTTAATACGCGCGAGGGTTCGGTGCAAAGAATTTCGGCAACGCGTTCAGCGAGACGAGAGCGAATCAGCTAGAAGTTCGAAGCGCGGCAAATTCAATTTTTTGACAGGTGTCACAGCCGGTGTTCGTAGAAAAAAAATGGAACCACACTTTGAAACAGACCTGACCGTAGGTAAACACGTCGGCTCTTATTTCGAATTTTTCGTTTGGCAGTTCCCTTGGAATTTTTCACCGTACGTGGAATCAGTTCAATGAATTTTCAAGTATATTTAAGTATAACCCGGGCAAAGACAAATGACAAATTTATTACTTCTCAAACATTTCTATCCAGTGATGTCGTACCGTATTGTATACGGTTTGGTCGCTCGTTATGGTCCGCAATCAGTTGCCCAGCGCAAGTGGTTGAAGAAAATCACGACGTCGGGGGCGACCGTGCGCGGTTTCCGCCCTCTGCCCGTACGGTGTACGTTCAGAGAAAGCAGGGAAAGTGGCGAGGGTGGGCAAAAAAAAGAAAAAAAGAAAAAAAAGAAGCGGAGGAGCAGGCCGGATCCTAATTTAGCGAAAGAGCTTGTAAAAGGGGGCCGGGTGTGGGCCACGTGCCGCGCGGAATGCCGATGATTTAATGAATTCAGCAAAGAACAACGTTGGCCGCGGTTCCGCGCGAAAGAAGAAGAGGGGAAGAGGTGATGGTGGCAGGCACCCGTGACAAGCTTACGCTCTTAGTGCACGGCCACGCCGCACGGTGAATTAATAACAATGGCCCCCTCCCGAAATAATAATAAAGCGAAAGGGCCTTTAGCCACCGCCGATTCCGTTTCACTCGACTTGCTCCTGCTCTCACCACGGTTGGACACAGGGATTCAGTCCATGTACACACATTCTTTGCTTTTCATTTGTTTACTATGACCATCTCAAGTATCTTTTCTGATGCACAAATACAGTACTATTGTACTATTTTACTTGATTTTTCTCGGCGGGCAAAAATTTTGTAACCTGTGTGTCGGTTATATAGTTGTTGTTGGCAAATGATCAAAAACTTACCTCGGAAATAAAGAGAGAAAGAGAGAGAGAGAGAGAGAGAGAGAGAGGATGCGGCAAAGAAACAAAGAAACAAAGAGACGAACAGGCGCGCGCGCGCAACGAGCAGAAGGAACAATGAGAGAAAGAGATAAAAGGAGAAGTCGCGCGAGGGGTGGCTCGACAAAATGGCCCCGAACGGGCCTCCTAATGGCCGGCACGGGCCGTTTGCGCGGCCATGTTACATAACTCTGCCACGGGGAACGTAAATACGCTCGGTTAAGGAGCGTTACGAGGCGTGCTGGCTCGCTTCGCGCTGCATTACGCTACGAGCACCGCGTACGCTTTTACGAGCTCCGCTAATGCGCCCTTTCCCGACCAGTGCCTCCCCTGGCTGCAGTCCCTCCCCCATCTCTCTCCAGCTCTCTCCGTCGGCGCCCACTCTCCACCATTATCCTCGATCCGAACGATTGGAGAACAATAGGGGCGATGAACACCTCGCCACAGAGAGTAACGTCCATGATATATAAAATATATATAATTCCTTGGAATCTCCATACGTGGTTCTGAAGTTTCGCTGAGTCTGCAGATCCAGATTTCGTTTCAATCAACCATCACACGCACTGTGCCCTTCTCTTGGGGGAGAGTTGCCATTTTGTAAGGGGTTCGTTTAACGGTACCTTATTCATCAACAGGGTACCTGAAATGCAACGTGATAAAAACTTTGATAATCACTGAGTACATAAAACTGAACTGACGAGCTTATCTCGTTAATTGGTGATATAGCTATATCTCGTTGATTGTGATAAATTTTTGAAATTGTAAAGAGACTTTGTGGACACCCACGTTATGGGGTTATGTTAAAGATATCGTGTATCGAACAAAGGTATGAGACACAACTAATCTGAAGCGGAGGATCACTGATGCTATTGATGAGGGTATGTTACAGCGCACATGGCAAGAATCGAGTACCGTCTTGATGTGCTTCGTGCGACTAATGGTGTCCATAGAAGTGTATTAAACGAGGCAAAAGAAAAAAAAAAAGAAAAAAACTTAAGTATGTACGTCTCATTTTGTAATCATTTCCACTTGTCTGTCCTTTCAATCGCCTTTGTAATAGATTTTTGAAATTGTGAAGAGAGACTTTATGGACACCCTGTATATGAAATTCCTTGGAATCTCCAAAGTTTCGGAAGCTTTAGCGAAAAAAAGCTCGCATGCTTGGCTGCGTATTTCAATTGCGAAGGGGACTCGATTGAACGAATTTTTTTGAAAAATTTTTACAGTCTTATTTAAAAAGGAAAAGACCAGCGATATGAATTTAATATTAAATAATAACATGTTATATAATTCAGATACATTATCATATAATATTAAAATATTATATAATTCAAATACGTGTTATTTTATGTTGTGACATAAAATATATAATAATAATATAAAAATATATAATTATATATAATGTATATAATATAATATAAAAATATATAATTATATATAATATATATAATATAAAAATATATAATTATATATAATATATATAATTATATAATCCAAATACATTCAGATATTCCAGGAATTTAAATTCAGTTAAATAATGCAATTGATACTCAGAGCCAATTTATTTTTCCTCGGTTCAGTCCGAAATACCAAGTCTCGCGAATTCTGCTAATAATTATGTAATTTATCACGTAATTCAGATATGATAATCATGTCGTTTATAGACATAATCGTGATCATTGTAATTCACAGAGCGTTGTATCGTTCGTAAGAAGGTGGGAAGAAACGATGAAACACACTGTGTGAGATTCTCGTCTCGGGAATGAGCACGGCGCTCGCCAACTCGGGAAGGTTAACAGGTTATTAAAAATTCGTAAGAACCCCGCGTTCGAATTGAATGCGTTAAATGAAACGACTTGGATTCTTGAATCGCGCGTAATTCACGCACAGGTTTTTCCAAACGGCGGGGCATGTTTACGAGCAGATCTTTATCCCGTTTCATTGAGACGGAAAGAAAGCGGCATTGTGTGGTAATGAAGGTGCAAGCCTTCGGAGGTTCAAGCTATCGATGAATCAGCAAAGGCACGCGTACACGCGCGTCTATCCATTAAAATCTGAATTCAATCGTAAACGAGTTTTGCTGGAATCGATGCTGGCGTGACGAAAGTAAGACACGCATGGATTTCCTCTTCTTTTCATTTTTCAATTCTGTCACGGCGGATCGTGTCGATGTCGTGTCTGTAGATTTTCTTATTCAACGTTAATCTCAGTATGATACAACAGAGTTGAACGTCTCGACGAATTTTACAATTTTACATTAACAATTTTTTTTTTTTTTTTCATTTTCGCTACACACTGCATGCTCGAGCGAATTTTATATTAATAATTTCTTTTCTTTTTTTTGCTGGCACACTGTACCAAATACAACGGCCGAGGGATTCTGGGGGAAATAAATTGCACGAAGCGGCAGAGTCGCGATAAAATAATTATACAACGATATAGGAATATAACATACTTTAATAATATAACATTAGCGCGTGAGATATAAGACCTTGCACGAAGCCAGGGGAAAAAAAATTACGAAACACGAGCCTCGCAAGTGTTCCTTCATTTACATGCTCATCAGCTTGCAAGATCGTATCTCAGGGATGTTTTTCTTTCTTCTTCTTTTTTTTTTTTCTTTTTTTTATTTATTAACCTAAGAGTAAACGGGGTTAAGTTTCAGTGGCGTCGTGAAGATTAATAGCCCGCGGAGCATCGCAACGATTAGGTCGTCGCGAGCTGCGAGAAACGATTTTCGCGCGATTTAATTGGCGATCCGATCCGAAATTAATTACCTCCCCCTGCCCTCTTATCGTCGAATTTTGCTTCAAAAGGGGAAACTCTGTCCGAAAGAAAACAGGGACGTCAAAATTTAGACTCGAAGCGTTTGCAAACAGTAGCCAAATTCACTGTGTGTAATCCCACGGTTCACGTCACCGCTAGAAAAGAAGCTATTACCGCGTCCCGAGAAGCGACGCGAGAAGTCAGAGCGCGATTATCTCGGTCGATAAGTCCGCCTGCTGACAAAGGCCGATCCTCTCCATCTCGTCGGGGTCGGGACGATTACCTTCTAACACGTGTTTCGAGGTTAACGCCACGAGAATGCCTTTGACTCGCAAGGGGGCGAACTTTCTCTCTCTCTCTCTCTCTCTCTCTCTCTCTCTCTCTCTCTCTTTCGATGCACGAGGGATGAAAAGCAGATGCTGCTTTATAGACTCTCTCCCTTTTCCATCTACAACCACCCTGTTCGATCATGGTCATGGTTAGATGGTTACAGATCAGGGTTATGTTATTACCCAATGTGGGGTCGTGTGGCTAAATTTGGGGAGGGGGAAGAGATTTTTAGCAAAAGAAAAAAAATTCCTACGACCGAAAATTGCTACGACCACTTGCGCTGGCAACTGATTGCGGACCGTAACGAGTGAAAATAAATTTATTATTTTTGTCTTGCCCGGGTTATACTTGAAATACACTTGAAACTGAGAAAATGTGTCGCAATTTTGCAACAAAAGATTCTCGACGCGCGTAGGTAGAGGTTAACCACTTGCGCTGGCAACCGATTGCGGACCATAACGAGTGACCGAACCGTATACAGTAATTCGTCGGTTTCTTTTGAAACTCGTCGATATGATAGAAATTATTGAGAAGTAATAAATTTATTATTTTCGTTTTGCCCGGGTTACACTTGAAATATACTTAAAACTGAGAAAATGTGTCGCAATTTTGCAACAAAAGATTCTCGACGCGCGGTAGAGGTTAACCACTTGTGCTGGCAACCGATTGCGGACCATAACGAGTGACCGTATACAGTAATTCGTCGCTTTCTTTTCCTTTTGAAACTCGTCGGTATGATAATCAGTGGATAGAAATTACTGAGAAGTAATAAATTTATTTATGTTTTGCCTGGATTATACTTCAATATAATTAAAACTGAGATAATATTGCAATTTTCGGACAAAAAATTGTCGACGTGCGTGGCACGTCATTTAAACGCAAAAGGTTAACCACTTGGCAACCGATTGCGGACCATAACGAGTGACCGTATACAGTAATTCGTCGCTTTCTTTTTCTTTTGAAACTCATCAGTATGATAATCACTGGATAGAAATTACTGAGAAGTAATAAATTTATTATTATTATTTCTGGATTATGCTTAAAATATACTTAAAACTAAGAAAATACTTGCAATTTTAGGACAAAAAATTCTCGACGTGCGTGGCACGTCATTCCAGCGCAAGAGGTTAAATTAAAATAAAATTAAAATAAAAATTTTTAATTAAACCAAGTTAAACTTCAAACTTCCTTTAATTAAATTCGAATCAAGTTGAATTCAATTCAAATGTTTTTCAAATCGTGCATTGAGAATTACACGCTTGACACTAGAACTACCAAAATGGTCAAATATTTCATAGATATAGAACAGTATATTCTTGGAAGCTTGAATGATCCTTCGTAAAATAAACCAAAGCTTGTGTACCCTGTTTGTACTATAAAGATTTTTTCTTTCATTTGTTTTAACGTCTCTGATGGAAATTTTATGCTTTGATCGTCGGTAATTCCAGTGTTAATGGAAAGGAAAATCGATCGAGTGACAGTGGATATTGCAGTATGGATATATATGAATTATTAAAATGAAAAGAAACGATAGGGGTGTGAAACTTTATTAGCGACACAGTAGTTTACGGGCAGTCGATAGTCATTAAAAAGTTACAGTATCGAGAGGTTGCAATCCTCTCGATAAAATAAAAATGAATAAAATATATATATATATATATATATATATATCGTTTATGGAAGATAATTATTTTTCTCAGTTCTAAAAACAGCAGTTCGACCATTCTTTTTTTTCTTTTTGTGGAGATCCATCGAGCTAGTCTGTCTACGCTTTCTTTCTTACAGTCGAATGATAGGACGGGCTTGGTTCAGTTAAATAATAGACGCGTTGGTTGTTAATGCGCGTGCGGTTTCCGTCGCGATTTCTCATCGCGTCAAATTAGCGGATACAAATGGGATCGGGTGGAGGGAGGGGGAGTTATTTATCGCCGCTACCAGGTTTCGGTTCTTCGGTTACGATTAAGGCGATTGTGACTAACGACGTCTGGAGCGTAAAGGCTGTATCAGAGAAGTCCGAGATTATTAGGTCGTGTCACGTGAACTCTCTCGCGTTTGTTCAATGCACAAACGTTGGTTCATTCGTTTATATTGTCCGGTATCTTCAGAAAGTTCTGTCACGTTCTGCACATTTAGAAAAGGTGTCTTTTTTTTCCTTTTTTCTTTTGTCTTTTTTCAATGAATTTTGAACCTTATTTTTTTCATCCTTTTTGGTCGTTTGAACACCGAATGAAAGTAATCGAAGTCGAACGCGGTCTCGTTTGAAATGACCAATAAGCCAGGAGAGGTCTCGATCGTTTGTCATTTAATTTATTACCCGTATCCCCCGTACCGGTTCGGTATTAGTTTCGTAAATTCAATTTTCGAGTATTGTCGCGAGTGTGTCGGATTTATAGCCCCTCCCGGTCCCCTTATAATTCTCGAAAATGGAGCGTCGTTTTAATAATCCGCGCCGGCCCCGGGAATGGAAAATCCGCCGCGTCGGCGATTCGTTCGCCACCGAGTTAATTGACTACGTTGTTCAAAGGTGGGAGGAGGTTTGATTTGCCGCCCCGTGTCGAAAAATCCGATACTTTCTCTCTCTCTCTCTCTCTCTCTGTTGTCGAATATTCGACAAAGTTTCGTTGCGTTTCGAAGTAGTCGACGCTTTCGGACAAAGAAACTCCGTGTCAGACCATACGTGTTCGATCGCCCGATGTTGAAACTCTTCGATTTGTCCAAACGAGATGAAAAATCGAAGACAAACGAGAGCGGGGGAATTTGAAAAAGAAAAAATGAGAACGAGATGATTAAAACTTATAGTTTTGAAGGAGGTTTATTCTTTGTTGCAATCGTGGTCGTGTGCAAGATCTGTTGTCGAATTTTTGAGGTAATGAATAGAATAGAATGTTGTAAAATGCTTTAGAATGCTTTAGAATGCTGTTGCTTCTTCCAAGCATGCGCTTTTATGTTTTTGGTTGTCATCGTTTCCAAGTGGAAGGGGAAGGAGGAATCAACTACTGGATCTTACCCTTATGACTATCTTTTATTCACAGTCCATTTTTATATAGACTGTTACCTACTCGTTGTCAGTGTTCGCAGTTCAATATTCAATATTGTCCGAGTTGGTCATCCAACAATAGAATTAAAAAAAGAAGAAACAAGGAAACGAGTAACAGAGAGTAAATCAGAAAGAAACGAAGGGGCTATTCTAGTGTGAAGTGCGTGTTTTTTTTAACTTTGTCAGGGAATTTTTTGCAAAGAAACTATTATACCTTTTGCAGTCAAATTGAAAAGGTTTATTTCTACGTATTTCAACGACGTTTCAAAATTTTTTGGGACAAGAAAAAGTTAAAATTAGTGGCACTGCAATACTCTCAAACATAGTCGCTTTTGAAAAAAAAGGTCGTCTCACGGTGTCCATGATTCCGGCATGATTCTGCTTGTTGGAAATAAAAAAAAAACGTGATGTTCTTTAATTAGTATGAGTCTGGCTATAGCGGGTACCAAAACAAAAGAAAAAAGTCGGTAATTAAAAAACCGGCGATACTTTGAAGTTCGATTATCGATTTTTGCATGTTTCTGTTGAACTTCGGAAGCCTAAAAAAATATAAAAAATAAAAGTTTGGTTGACTCTGGTAGGGGCTATAGTCACACATGTACTAAATGCACGCTTAAAATTTTGAGTAAATTGATCAAGTAGATTTTGAGATATCATGGACACCGTTCTGAGGAACATAGTTTGCAGAAAAATGCCTTTAACAGTTTAATATTGCGGTAACAATGACGCTGGTCGTCTTCAAACAACCATAACTTCGTTAATTTTAACAGTTCACATGTAAGGTTACAGAGATTTATTTCTGAAAACTTTTTTTCAAAAGTTCGCACTAGAATACTCCCCCTGAGGGGGGGGAGCCAGAGAATTTAAAAAAAAAAAACAAGAAATAAAGTAAACGAAGGGAGGGAGGTAAATAAAGAAAAAAAAAAAGGAGACGGTGAAACACAGAAGAGGAGGAAAGGTGTGCAAGGGAAGAAAGGCGATGGAATGCGGAGGGTTGCAATTTGGCAAAGCACCGTGACGGAAAAATCGTATCAACGATCCACGGCGCGAGCAGCGGCCTCTGCCCCGAAGGGCTGGTAATAACCGCCGCGAAAGCTGGGAATTTCGGCGGGTTTTTGATTACTAGGCGGCGAACGGACCCGAGGCCCGGGCTCCTACAAATAAAAAGCCGTCCCTGCCTGTCTAAATGCCGACACGCCGAAAATCATTTATTTATTTATTCGCCGCGGCAACTCTCTCTCTCTCTCTCTTTCTCAACGCCTCCTTTCTTCCCCTTTTCTCGCTCGAGAATCACGCGAGATGATGGGAGCCTCTCTCGTTTCTTCCCTGAGCGCGCACGTTGCTGTTTGGACTCTCAAAGAGTCCCGATTCTTCCTCCTCCTCGCGTCGCTCGTCTCCGCTTGTTTGCTCGTTTCTTCGTCTGTTTGTTTTAGCTCCGTGTTTTTCGTCATCTTTTTCGCCCCGAGATCATCCCGCTCCTCGCCGCCGTTGTTAACATCCCTCGGTGGTGTCTTGCCTCTGTGCTTCTTATCCATTTTCTTCGATAGGTACATCTTGCAACCCTGATGTACAGAGAATTGGTTCATGGACTTATGGTACATCATAAAACCTTCTAGATCTTCTGGGCCTCATTGGCCAACAAGATTATCGCTTTCCTTTTGTTTTAAAACAAGCGTAGAAATTACTTAGAAAGTGATAAATTTATTATTTTGCTTTGCCTGTATATATATTGGCTCAAATACACTTGAAATTGAAAAACTATTAAACTAGACATTAAACATTTATAAATACGACAGACAATTTAATTTCTAAATATATATTTATTTATTTTTTTTTTTACTTCACAAAAAAATAATATATATACATATATATATTTAGATCATTTACTTTCGAGATAATTGAAATTATTAAAATTAATTAATTAACGCCGATACGAAAGGTACGAAATAAATTTTACTCGTTTATTTTTAAAAAAATTCATATTCATTACATTGAAATATTAATAATTTTATTAATTTTCAATTATTACTAAAATATATTTTTATTATAAAACTTTATTTAATTATATTAATTTAAAATTTATATTACACACATGTCTCTATGAGAGATTGTGGCCAAACTTTTCTATCCTACGTGTGCCAATTCTTTTCTCAAGTGAGCCACTAAATAATTTCAACAATGAAAAACGTATTTGTAAACAGCAAAAAAGTATAATATAATTCTTAGCAAATAACTTGCTCAACAACAAATAATAATAATAATATCTTACTCTAATACTTGCTCTTGCTCTAAATAACTTGTAACTCTAGCTTGTAACTATTACAATTCAACGTATTACAATATAATAACATGTTGCTCGCTTGCTACACGATTGCTTTACCGTACCACCGCTTTCCTCAAGAAAACAAGTAAAAATTCCAATGAGACAAAGTGCAAGTCCACGTGCACGTTATTCTTACATCTCTGTAATAACCGACCATCGACACGTGCAATAACACTTTCCAACTCTCTGGGGCAAAAGGAACTGTCGACAGACTGTAAGCCTGAGACGTCCACTGAAATTTTTCCCAAATGCAAGACGGGCATTCGCGGCCAACGGCGCAATTCCCAATCGCGTCCCGTTCGTTGAAGTGACAAGAGTTTGAGAGCGCAGAACCGAGACCAGCTACCGTTTCGAGAACAGGTTTCGTCCAGTGCACGCGATTTGCATGCGCGTCCCGTTTTTCGACCGCCCGTTCACGACACGCACCGTCCACCCTTTACCGTAGCTTCCGGTCCCCCGACTCTTCTCCTTCTTCTTCCTCCTGTTCTTCCTTCTCCTTTCTCTTGTTTCTCTTCTCTATCTTGTTTCTTTTGTTTCTCATCTCTATCTTGTTTCTTTTGTTTCTCTTCAGTGTCTTGTTTCTTTTGTTTCTCATCTCTATCTTATTTTTTTTTTTTTGTTTCTCATCTCTATCTTGTTTCTTTTGTTTCTCTTCAGTGTCTTGTTTCTTTTGTTTCTCTTCAGTGTCTTGTTTCTTTTGTTTCTCTTCAGTGTCTTGTTTCTTTTGTTTCTCTTCAGTATCTTGTTTCTTTTGTTTCTCTTCAGTATCTTGTTTCTTTTGTTTCTCATCTCTATCTTGTTTTTTTTGTATCTCATCTCTATCTTGTTTCTTTTGTTTCTCTTCAGTGTCTTGTTTCTTTTGTTTCTCTTCAGTATCTTGTTTCTTTTGTTTCTCATCTCTATCTTGTTTTTTTTGTTTCTCATCTCTA
>NW_025110276.1:0-12063 GCF_011392965.1 Frieseomelitta varia | reverse complement strand
ATCTTGTTTCTTTTGTTTTTCTTCAGTATCTTGTTTCTTTTGTTTCTCTTCAGTGTCTTGTTTCTTTTGTTTCTCTTCAGTATCTTGTTTCTTTTGTTTCTCTTCTTTCTCTGCTTTCTATTCTTTCTTTTCTTTTTCTTCTTTCTCCTCTCCCTTCTCTTGTTCTTTTTCTTCCTCCTGCTCTTTCTCCTCTCTCCTCCTTCTCTTCTTTCTCTTCCTTCTCCCCCTTCTCTTGCTCTTCCTTCTCCTTTTCTTCCTTCTCCTCATCTTCTTCTTCTTTATCTTTCTTCTCCTCCTCTCTCTCTTTCTCTTCCTTCTCTTCTTTCTCTTCCCCCTCAGGCAACGACTGGTAACCGCTCGATGAGTTATCGCGCGTTTAAAGCCGCGAGCAGCTATAAGAAAGATGAAATTTGCCGTCGGCTGAATAGGCGGTTCATTACGCGGGCCCCGAGGATAGAACGATACTCTTACCGTGTGGTGTTGTTTCCTAAAAGAAATTCGGTGCCACACACGAGACCCCCTTCCTTCCTCCCCGCCCATCTCTCCTCTAATCCATCATGTCGACGATTCGTTCGTCCCTGTCGGTTAAACAGGGACCGACGTGTCCGGGCTGTTGGATCATTTGTCGAAATTTACGCGTGGTTTTAATTTATTAGTGGAAGCGCGACCGAACGTGAGTTCACGAGTGTGTTTCATGTTTTAAATAACTTACTAAAGACGAATGGATGAAAATTGTTTCACGATCTTGTATTCTTCTTTCGTATTCATGTTTCATGAATAGCGTGAGAAATCGAGTATTTCTTATCGAGTTATCAGTGTGAGAATGTCGCTCTTTTTCCACTTCGACGTACTAACCCCTTGTGGGGTCGTCATCCAATTTTTTTTCATGTGTAGCATTCTCAAATGCCATAATTAAGTATTTTTATTTTACATTAAACGTTTCAGATTAGATTGTTGCTTACTAAAAAGGACATTACATAATAAAAGATGTATTTTATTATAAATTAAATTTAATTATATACAATGGTTATTACACAATATTTGTATATTTTATTAAATTAAATTTAATTTATTCCACTTCGTGGGAGAAAATTAAAATTATTTAATAAATTATCGATATACGTATTAATATGTGACTTGAAAAGTCACCAAAGTTGGTTACTAAATATTTATATATTTTATTAAATTTAATTTATTTTCTTTCACTTTGTGGGGAAAAATTAAATTGTTTATTAAATTATCGACAAATACGTATTAATATGTGACTTGAAAGTTACCAAAGTTGGTTACTAAATATTTATATATTATTCATATTTATATTTTATTAATATTTATATTTTATTAAATTAAATTAAATTCCTTTCACTTTGTGGGAAAAAATTAAATTGTTTAATAAATTATTAAGTCACCAAAGTTGGTTACTAAAAATTTCTGTATATTTCGATCGAAAAGATTCTCTCTCTCACAGTGTCATCTCGGGGCACAGTTGTATAAAAAAACACGTAAAAGGGGGAATATCACATAATTCACAACAAAGGTGAAATCGTGTGTCTGTTACGTAGAAAACATGTACACGATGTCTAAAGTAACGGTGTGGCACGGTGCAAAGATCAATTTCAATTCGTGAAGTGAGATTCTCCGATTAAGAGAGAAATTTCTCCGATTTACCCACGAGGCCCAGGTACTCCAGAAATATTCTGGAGAAACTTTGTCCGAAGGTCGCGACTCTGCTGGCGTCATTGTGTCCTGTCAGTTGATTCTGCAATTTTACAATAATTCAGCAAAACTCAAGTATTTAGAACACTTGTATCTCACCTATTATTCATTCTAAAATTAATGTAAATAATATTATAAATATAAATAATAAAATTGTATTAATTATATAATAAAAATTTATATATTTTAAATAAAAAATTATTGGAGTTAATAAAGTAATTTCAATATCAAAAATTAAAAATATATAATCTAATTAAAGAAAAAAAAAAAAGGTATAGAAAATGGTAATATAAATTTTAAAATTGGATTAAATCCACATTCAAGTGGAATTTTTTCTTCTAAATTAATTTTTTTTTATTATTGATAAAAATTTATTTAAATTGAAAATAATTATTGTAAACAGAGAAATAAAATAAATGTCGGAAGAGGAAAGGAAAGTCTCGTGCAAGTGTCGTGGGCCTTCCACCTAATAGACTTTCCTCCCTCTTGTACACTTTGTAACTTCCTCCACGCGGATAGCGTCCTCGAACCGTCATAAATACAAATCTAAATACGTGCACTCCGATCATGTACTTACTAAGTATTTAGCCTCCTTCAGTTTTCGAATCAACTATTCTTTTCTACGTGAAGACGGAATAAAATTCTTCCGTCGGAGCCTCCGTTCTCGAGAAAATCGAGTTTGAAAATTGTTGATCGAGCACACTTGGACTTCAGCTAGTTCTAGACGCGATGTAAAATAATGATCCACGAGGGAGAGGGTAATGATCTACGTGCGAGAAGGAGCAAGAAACGTGGAGTGAAATTTTTCCGCGGGATGCTCCGTTTTTCGACAAAATCGAGTCTGACGATTCATCAAGTACTACGCGTACTTTGGGGTAATTTTTAACGAAACTCGTTCAAAGTTTATTTCCTCGGAAACGACGCCTTAAGCGGAAAAATTTCATTCCACGTTTGTTGCTCGCTTTTGCACGTGGAATATCCCCGCGTCGATTGATTCGCGCCTGTCCACTGTGAAATTAGCCAAACTCGAGCAGCAGTTGATCAATATTCAAGCTCGATCCTCTCGAAAACGAAGACTCGGGTGAAAAAATTTTATTCTTTCTTTTCGACACGTTTTTTACACGTAGAATCATCACGAACCGCGGCGTTGCACCTTGTGCATCGTTTTAATCTGTATTTATTAACTCTCAGCTAGCTCAAACAGAGTACAGACAAAGAAGACACAGGCTCCTTATTTCTCCTGTGTGCTCGTTTGAAAATCACTCGAGTCTCCAAGAAAAAGAAGAAAAAAAAACGCGGCGTATATAAACGCCGATAAGTTGATAAAGTTTGCGTGAGAAATTACCAACTGATCGTTCGCTGATGATTTTATTGCCCCGGATGGGTGTTGTAGATCAAACACTTCTCACTTTTCAGCTTTTACTTCCCAGTCGTTTTACTATTAATCTCCAGAGCACGGTGAATAAATGAAGAAAGAGAAAGAGAAGAGATATGGAACAGAAAATGGTTATCGAAGATCATCGACGATGATCCCGGGAGGGGGGGGGGGGAAGGAGCTGAGAAGGGTTGGTGTTGCGCGGCGAGAAGAGAGTAGAACGAGCCACGGGTGGAGGCGCGGAGGGGCAAAGGGGGTGGTGATGTTCCCATGATGGTAGGTGTGCGGGTTCTGGTTCCCTCGGCCGAAGATGAAAAGATGAAAGGCATCCCGGCGATGGAGCCACCGCTCTGCTTCTGCCTCCCCCTAACCCTCCGCCAACTGGACCTGACCATCCTGTCTGGTCATCAACACCTGACCATCTTGCAACATCGTACCATCGTCTCCTCTCCTTTTATTCAACGCGTGCTTCTCTCTCCGGCTCTCTCTCTCTCTTCTCTAGTCTGCTCCAGTCGAGTTCTATACATACACACCCCCAAACTTTGTTCGAACGTTTGAGAGTTTGAGACTGCGTGTCGCCCTTGCTTGAACAAGAAGAGGAAGAAAGGCATTCCTCGCGTTCCAACGGACAAATTTGAGCGTTGAAAATCACGTCTCGGGGGATGTCGTTGACAGAGGTAGAGCTTGTTTACATTGGGAAATAATCGCGTGGAAAAACGTAGACGGACTGGATTGTGCTGCACGGAATGTGTAACGTTCGCGTGCTGATGACGAAGATGAAAGGACGAGATAGAGGAAATTGCTACCTCGGAGAAGCTCGCGGAGATTCTGTCGCGGATAGTGTGAGACAATACTCGATAACACAAGATGAGAGTAATCTGGAGTGAGTCGCCGTTTTACAATTGCGAGGAGAAAAGTTTACGCGACTGATCGCGAGAATCGCGTGTCGACGAATTTGAACGGATCGTATTTTCAATGAATTTCGACCGTGTGTTTTTTAATAAAATTCGAATCTATTGAAGATGTGCCAGCGAGTATGTACAGCCGACGAACTATGTGTAAACTCTGTTCATAAAATTGGAAATATCTGAAGCAAGGGAACAAAACGTACGAGTCGCAAACTCCAGCGCAACGCCTCAAAACACGAGTTTGTCCAATTAATTTCGTCTTGATTATACCCTCCTCGTTAAAAAGGAAGTCTCCGTATTCGAAGATTATGGTATTCACATAACTCGATCTCTTACAATTAGCTATCCTTCCAAAACGAGCACCACTTAATTACCGAAATTCGCACGATTAACAAGGTGATCAATCTAACGTGAAATCACCTCTGTTCCGTGCGTTGCGCCCCATTATATCCAAAAAAAAAAAAAAAAAATACTCTCGCAAGTTCGTGAAGAGCCTCGATAAGAAAAAAAAGAAACACGATTTCAAAAGGAAACAAAATAGCAACGTCGGCGATATTAATCATCGGGAACAATTAAAAACGAGCAGGCGTGCGTGTACACACGCGCGCGCTTTTTTCGGTTCAAGCCAAATCAATCATGATACGTTGCATTAGCCTCTACTTTCGCCACTTACCCTCGGACCTTACGCCTCGTTTCACCGTCAAACACTGTGAAACACGCGTGTTAATTAAAAAGTGACGAGAACCCACGGTTTTGACCAGGTTTGACAAGGTTTGACGAGGTTTAACCAAGGTTTGACGAGGTTTGACAAAGGATTGGCGAAGTTTGACAAGGGATTGACAAAGTTTGACAAGGGATTGACAAAGTTTGACAAGGGATTGACAAAGTTTGACAAGGGATTGACAAAGTTTGACAAGGGATTGACAAAGTTTGGCAAGGGATTGACAAAGTTTGACAAGGGATTGACAAAGTTTGGCGAAGGTTTGACAAAGTTTGACAAGGTTTGGCAAAGACGTGCGAGTTCGTTTCTTTTTATTTTTCTTTTCTTTTTCTTTTTTCACATTTGCGGAAAGTTGGCGAATCGTAGTAGCTAATCGACGAGACATTGAACAACTTGGCGAAAATAAGTTCCGTTACGAATAATCGAAAATTTGTCCGACAAGGAGAGCGGAGAGCGGCGCGGAGATACTCGCCTCCTCGTTGTTCCTTTCTCCTCTCGCGCTGAATTCCCTTTACGAGGCCGCGAGTAGCAGAGGGCTGCGAAGGAGAGAAAGAGGAGGAAGTGCATAGCCCGGAGGCCTTGTCCGGGCCTCGAAGTCGGGGGCTTGGGCACGGTTCTCTCACACGGTCGCCCTCCCCCCTTCTACTTTGTTCGCTGGCTCGTTTGACGGACGGAATTCCTTCGGCGCGGCGCGAACGCGACACGGCCGATTCAATTTTAATCTTTAATCCTGCAGCCCCCGTGCCCCTTCGCAAACACACCACACCGTGTCATTCGCTTCTCTAGCGGGGATTCTACGAGTACAGCATGTTTCGTATCGGATTACTATTTTTGATTACCTCCCCGTTTAGAAGGAGGAGTTATAGTAGTTTTAATAGTGTTAATAATTGATAGTTTTAATAATTAATAGTCTTAATAATTAATAGTTTTAATAGTTAATAGTTTATAAATTTAGTTAATGTTAGTTAGCTAATAGTTAGTAAGTTAGTTTAGTTAAGTTTAAGATAGTTTAGTTAGTTAATATTTAATAGTTTTAATAATTAATAGCTTCAATAGTTATAATAGTTAATAGTTAATAAATTTAGTTAATATTAGTAAGTTAGTTTAGTTAAGTTTGAGATAGTTTAGTTAGTTAATATTTAATAGTTTTAATAGTTACAATAGTTAATAGTTAATAAATTTAATAGTTAATATTAGTTAGTAAGTTTGTTTTGTTAGTTAAGTTTAAGATAGTTTAGTTAGTTAATGTTTAATAGTTTTAATAATTAATAGTTTTAATAGTTATAATAGTTAATAGTTTATAAATTTAGTTAATATTAGTTAGTTAATAGTTAGTAAGTTTAGTAAGTTTAGTAAGTTTAAGATAGTTTAGTTAGTTAATATTTAATAGTTTTAATAATTAATAGTTTTAATAGTTATAATAGTTAATAGTTAATAAATTTAGTTAATATTAGTTAGTTCATAGTTAGTAAGTTAGTTTAGTTAGTTAAGTTTAAGATAGTTCAATTAGTTAATATTTAATAATTTAGTTTTAATAATTAATAATTTTAATAGCTTCTGTACGTATATCTTACAATTTTTATAACAGTGAAGAAACTTGCAATTTTTATAACAGTGCAGATCCAATTATCAAGAAAAGCGTGTAGAGTTTTTAAAAGATTCAAGATTCACATTTGCATTTACATTACAGAAGTTTGCAGAGTTTTTAGAGTTTTTAGAGTTCAAGATTTACATTACACTAGCGTTAGAAAACAAAGCGATAAATTTAAT
This sequence comes from Frieseomelitta varia, assembly GCF_011392965.1. Classification (NCBI taxonomy): domain Eukaryota; kingdom Metazoa; phylum Arthropoda; class Insecta; order Hymenoptera; family Apidae; genus Frieseomelitta; species Frieseomelitta varia. The sequence continues at coordinate 5,573 of NW_025110276.1, read as the reverse complement.
TTTAAGCTATTATTTTGACAAACAATTTTTTTTGATGTCAAAATTAATTTACAATGAAACGTTTCGCTGCTGATATTTTTATTCTTTATGTTACAATGATAATAATTTATTACATAAATTATATAATGCTATACAATAATACACCAATAAATATAATTCACTTTATTTTGTTAACTAATTTGGTAAACAAACGTGGTGTACAACTTACATTGCAAAAATTCTTCGTTTTAGTATGAAAATTCCAAATGACTTGAAGTTTCACTGTAGAACGTATAGGTATTCACATTCTCATTTTCTGCGCTCGAAGGAGCCACAACCAACGCTAAGACTTTCGTCTTTCTTTTCGAGAATCAGGGTTAATGGAAAGCAATGACAGCATCTCGTTCGAAAGAGCGAGTAGAAAGAAAACTGAGGAGAGACAGGTTTCCAGCTCCTCCAGCTCGAAAACGGAAGCTACCTCAGGAACAGATCTGTTCTGGCTGCCTCTGTTACTTCACGCGAGGGAGAAACGCGAGAAAAAGGAGGATAATCATTTGTTTGTACAGAGAGAGAGAGAGAGAGAGAGGGGCGACAGGCGCGAATCACGATTCAAAGAATTAATTAACGCCGGTTTCTGGAAATTCCATTGAACTGCCAGGATGAAAGGTAGCGCTCTCTCAATGCTACGGCACGCAAGCGGATACGGAGCTCAATCCCATTCAACTCTCACGCGAGTTTCCTCTCTCGATCTTCCTTCGCGTGCTCCGAGGCGAAACTCGTCCGAAAAATCTTCTCGAAATTTCGACTTTCGAATTTCGAATTGGCTTCTTATTCACGACGTATTGTATCGCGATTGCTTCAAGTCGACAGAACATTAAAGGAATATACAAAGAAAATTTACAACCCAAACAGAGGCGATTATTTCTTTGGCCAGAAAATTGTGATAGCTTCTCAGTTTCAAGTAAAACAGAAAAACAGGCGAAACGATAAGTTTGTTCTACCCCTGTCAATAATTTCTATCCAGTGACAATCATACCGGCGAGTTCGAAAAGAAAGAATTATCGCTCGTTACGGTCCGCAATCGAGTGGTTCGTTTTACTCGGTGACTCGCTGTACTTAAAAACTCGCTGCTTCGTAAATAATCGTAATTGCTGGCAGAGTGATAAGGGGAAAAAGGCTGAAAGTGGCTGAAAGAGGCTTATTTGTTGTTAGGTTATCGCTCGGTGAAGCGTGTTTCGCCGGCGCAGGACCACCGTGGCAAAGAAAGGTTGAAAACACCGATCGAACACCTCTCTACTAGACGTTTGAAACTCGCAACTATCGTTCAGCGGAGAGAAGAGATCGTCGGATCCGGCAGCGCGGAGAGGAGCCGGTCGGGATGATTTATCGTCGCCCGGGCCTTTGTTGGGTCGAAAAGCGAGCTAGTCGAGTCGAGTCGAGTCGAGTCCGGGGGCCCGAGCAGCCTCTCCGGTGAGGTGATCAGCCGAAAAACAGGATCGACCTCGTCCAGACAGCGTGGCTCTTGTCCGCCACAGGTGTGTGCCGGCTGCTCCTTTCCAGCAGCTTCCTTCCTTCCTTCCTTCCTTCCTTCCTCGTGGCTCGTAGCAGTCGCCATTACCTCTACCACCCACACGAGCAATCCTCTAAACTCCATTACTTTTTCGTGCCGCGGCGAATTGCCCCGAAACACCTTTTCTTCCTTTCTTTCTTTCTTCGCCCCTCGACCCGCTTGCTTGCGTCTTTCAACCCTGTTTGTCTGTTCGTTTCTCCTCTTCTTCTTCTTCTTCTTCTTCTTCTTCTTCTTCTTCGTCTATTTTCCTCGTGTGAGTTTGTTGGTTCGTTGGCTTGACTTGGCTCTCGTCCGTCTCGGAACGATACCTGTGATTCCACGCTAACTCGATCATCCGTTCGTCCATCCCTCCTCTTTGTCGAATTCTTTTACACGCGTCTCGGTGCCTCGGTGGGATAACGAGGAGCTGCTACGAGCGTGAGCGTGAGCGCGATACGCGATACGCGTTTCCACAAGAGTTTACAACTCTCGTCCATAAGTCACCGGACACTACGACGAAATGAGACACGGGCAATTATATTCGATGAAACAGCTTATCTTATAAAACGAAATTACTAATTACTACTTATTACATGTGTATAATATCTAGAATACACATGTCAAACAGTTTGTACATACGTCAAAAACATCTTTTCAAGTTGTGTGTGATGTATCTTATATCTTTGTGCAAATATGATCAGAAACAACCGTGGCATCCTTTCGTTATAATTTCAACAATACATCGGAATGAATTTCTTTCCACGCATCTTCTCATTTCTTTCATAAGTCTTTTCTTCGATTAATAAAATCAGTCTTCTTTTCGACACATTTCTGAAGTCTTCTGCCCAATACATCGATTGGATTTTTTAAATGCATATACATATTTCTGATATATTTTGAAATATTTATTCAAACCATGTACGTGAGATATCAGTTTTGTTTTCAAGTGTTACTATAAAATGGAGTTAAATAAAGTACATGTAACAAGATTTTATAATGAAATTAGTCCAGAAAATTATATCTGCGTTCTAGCAACTATTTAGCTCAAAATAAGCAAGTGTCCGGTGAATTATGGACGAGAGTGAACATTTAAATATCTCTGTTAGTAGTAGGATACAGATTATCTGGACTTAGGCGAACTTGGTCCACTTGGTGACCGCTCGTTTTATACTGCTCACAAAAATTAGGGGATATTTCAAACTGAATATGAAGCGATGAAAAGGAAGAAACGTTCGATTTCTTTTTATTAAACGAAGAGAACAACTTTCTTTGATCCGTCGTTTTGCTTTTCTTGTTTAATGAAAAAGAATCAAATGCTTCTTTTCTTTTTTTTTTTTTCGCTTCATATTCATTTTGAAACATCCTCTTCTAATTTTTCGTTCATGTACAGAGAGGCTATATAAACTCTAGGAATACGAATGTAACATTTTCAATAGTAAAAAAAATTATTTATTCTTTGGTATACATATAAATATAATTTCACTGAGAATGTGTGTTATTGAAGACAAAGCCGAGTATTCAAAATTTTAAACGTAAAAATCCCTGCGACCCACATATTTCTTCAAGTAAATAAATTTTCTTGAATATGTTTGTTTATGAAAACTATATATATTCAGACAGAAACCGTATATAGTATATCCAGCGACGAAATATATTTAGAATGGACCAGATATTTAACCAAAAGGAGATATGGAATAGGTCTGCTGCATTTTACCAAATCATACATTTTGAAATACTCATTAAAATATAAAGCGTATCATTCTATAGAATGCGCTCACAGAGAATTTACAGATATCAACTATCTTATGATTAACTAAAACTAAACGCACGCAACTTAAAACTAAACGCACGCAACTTAAAACTAAACGCACGCATCTTAAAACTAAAACGCACACATCCCACGATGTCCCTGCGAGATCCCTCGTCGTCCATCGGTGGCCCGCTGGGGGCCCAATAGTTTACTTATCAACTAACTGTACCCACAGTTCAGTTTCGATCGTGAAACAAAGAATGGAAAGAAATTTTCACGATCGAAACTGAACTGTAGGTTGCGTAGTTCTTAGCTTGATATCGTTTCACAAACATTAAAGTTTATCATTGTACAACTTAGCTTGATAATGTTTTACAAACTTTAACGTTTGTAAAACGATATCAATTTACCAGGTCTCACCACGAGGAGGTGACTACGCACGAGACCCGCCCCGGGCCCTAATCCCAACCACCCTCCATTACATTCAAACAACTCGGCATTCTTAAGGAATGCCGAGTTTTTACTCTACTTGGCCCGAAGTTACATAAAAAGGAGACAAACGTTCCATAGTTCATTCTCAAACTTAAGTCTAAATCTTAACTCTAAAACGCAAGTACGAGACTGAACTATGGAAGTCTGTCTCCCAAACAACGATCGCGTTAACAATAAGTTCATCACCCGTACAATACATACAATACATACATTACATAAAATAGTACAATCACAACAACAAAATAGTACATTACAACAATCCATACAATTCGTACAATTCATACAAATCATACAAATCATACAACTCATACAATTCATACATTTCATACAGTTCATACAGTTCATACAGTCCATACAATTCATACAGTTCATACAACTCGTACAAATCATACAACTCATACAGTTCATACAGTTCATACATTTCCTACAGTTCATACTGTTCATACAGTTCATACAATGCACACAATATATAAAATCATACAATGCACACAATGCACACAATGCATAGAATCATACAATGCACACAAGACATAGAATCATACAATGCACACAAGACATAGAATCATACAATGCACACAATACATAGAATCATACAATGCACACAATAATTTTACAATAATTCGCAGCCCTACCAGCGCATTTTGTATCAAAGACACGTTTATTAAACTTTGAACAAAATTGGGGAAACGAAACTATTGACACGCTTCACTATCGTGCCTTGTAAGAGATATAACGCGAAATGAAACCGCGATTTGTCAGTGTGCCAAATCGGGTTCCGAGCATTTAAAGGCAAGTAGTTTTGCGCTACCCCCAACGAAACAGTGGGGTTCCGAAGAACCGCTGAGTCGGATTACAAAGGACGCTAGACTACAAGAACCTACCTCGTCCTTTCGGACGGGGCTGCAGTTCCCCTATTTGACACACTGGCAACGATAGTTGGAAACTCTACTCTAGTGCAAAGATAGTGACAAAAGTAACTCTACTCTAGTGCAATGACAGTAACAATCGTAACAACGAACGAAAGAAGAGAATAGAGGCGGTCTTCATAATTTCGTCTCAAGTTAAATAAACGTGTCTATGTACAGAATACGCTCACAGTGAATTTACAAATACTAACTATCTTATAATTAACTAAAACTAAACGCACGCAACTTAAAGCTAAGACGCACGCATCCCACGATGTGCGAGATCCCTCGTCGTCCCAGATATTAACTATCTTATAATTAACTAAAACTAAACGCACGCAACTTAAAACTAAGACGTACGCATCCCACGATGTCCCTGCGAGATCCCTCGTTGTCCATCGGTGGCCCGCTGGGGGCCCAATAATTTACTTATCAACTAACTGTACCCACAGTTCAGTTTAGATCGTGAAACAAGGAATGGAAAGAAATTTTCATGATCTAAACTGAACTGTAGGTTGCGTAGTTCTTAGCTTGATATCGTAACACAAACATTAAAGTTTATCGTTTATCGTTTTACAAGTAAGCTTGATAACGTTTTACAAACTTTAATGTTTGTAAAACAATATCAATTACCAGGTCTCACCACGAGGAGGTGACTACGCACGAGACCCGCCCTGGGCCCTAATCCCAACCACCCTCCATTACATTCAAACTGTACTCGGCATTCTGAAGGAATGCCGAGATTTTATTCTACTTGGCCCGGGGTTACAAACGAAGGAGACAAACGTTCCATAGTTCATTCTCAAACTTAAGTCTAAATCTTAACTCTAAGGCGCACGTATGAGATTGAACTATGAAACTGTTTCCCAAACAACGATCGTGTTAACAATAAGTTCAT
>NW_025110275.1:0-28757 GCF_011392965.1 Frieseomelitta varia | reverse complement strand
TGAATAAAATGAAGTGCAATATATAAACTACTTACGATCTTGATTTCCTGGAGAGGCCTTATCCTCTTGATTGCGCACTGATTATGCACTGATTCTAATACCGAAAACGGTTATTGAACATGATATGAAAAAAAAAAAAAAATAAAAGACTATCAACGCGCGCGTTTAAGTAACAGTCGGCGAACTCACTGACTCTAACTTCGCGAATTAAATTTAAATGAATTAATAATTTTATTTAATAAGAGCCATTTCACTCAGACAAGTAAAATATTACGCAACAAACACTCTACCGACCGCATTGCGCGCGATCACAAAAACTTTCTAAAAATAAAGCTAATTAGTAGGAGAAGGACAAAGAATACGTTCATTTAGAAAATACTGCTATTTTTCTAGAAAATGATTATAAACTTGAGTATGCATTAAAAATACTTAGATGATTAGTTGGAGAAATTATAAAGTATTTCTCAATATTTGCAGAAATATTTTTTTAGAAATTGTATTCTGAATGTTCATTATTAAAGTATGAGGTATGTACATTAGTAGTATATCACGTCGTGTGTTATAAATATTCAAAAATATATTTGTATTAATCAAAATTTCACAGCTAATATATTTACAAAATCATACACGTGTGAAGACTTGCTTTGAATCGTTCAATTGCATGTCAACGTTCAGAAAAAGTAAGTATATTGTAGCAAAGTATAGTAAAGTACGAAAGCTTTGAATTTAATAATCTAATACAAGAATATATATATATATATATATATATATATATATATCCATTTGAAAGTATATAGCATTAAGCTACTATGATCTCTATATTCGAAATAAAATATTAATTGATTTAATCTTTTCTATTTTTATTCTTGTCCCACATAATTACGAAATTAGGTATTAGGTATTGTGAATTGTATCTCAAAAATATATAAATTATATAACAAATGTTACCTAAGATGAATAAAATATTACCAACTTTCCATGAAACTTCATCAGATTGTTCATTAATGATAATGATCGTGGCGTCTATGCACTCTATGCTATTATCTTTGCAATCAAGGAATAACCTGCACATAAAGAAACCAAATGTTAGAACAAATATGTCAAATAAAGGCAAATAATGAAAACTATAATCAACTTTAAATTCTATTAAAAAAACGTATGAGACAAGGTACTGGTAACAGTAAGAGTGAGATCAATGATTGAAGAAAAATCTGCACGAGAAGCTTCAAAATTCTCGATTTTGTTAGTTTGATACTTAATAAATCGTCAAACACACGTATATTAATTAAATATATTATTAACGAGATATAAATGGAAGTAAAAGAGTATCGAAAAAGCGACGCTATCGATGGGACGCTATCGGTAGGTTAGAAAAGTTACAAATCTAACACGTAACACGTGTTATTGTCTTGAAATTCGATAGTCAAATGATACGTCTTGTCGAGCAATTGAGAAAATAATAGAGGGGATGAGGTGATCCTGAACGAACAGGTTCGAACAGGCACGATAATAATGGGACAAACATAAACATTCTGTTCGTCTTATTGTTTTGAATTTCGAGCTTCAAGACTTTCTACGGCTTACTTTATTTGAGAAATGAGAAATATACGCAGTATATATTACGCAGTAAAACTTATTTTAACTATTAAATACATACATTCTTAATGAACTATCGTTGAATTTAGTATTAAAATTGTTAAAAATTATGCAGCATGAAATTAAAGAATCAACAGATAAGTATAAAATTTTACAATAGAAATGTGTGTAAAAGCATATAAAAAATATATATATGAGTTAGTAAATTTAGCAAGGTTACAATATTTATACTGGTTAGAATTGAAATTAAATTTTGATATAAAATTATAAATAATTTTTAGCACAGTATGTTCTGTTTAAATGTTTATATAGGCTATTATTTCTTTCATTGTTGAAAATTAGATGTAAAGATTATTTGGTATCTTAAATTTCACGTTTTATCTTAAAATACACAACATAAATACAAATCTAATAATTGATTTAAATATTCACCTGAGAAGTTCTGTATGACACTCTTTCTGGATAATATTTTCGTCTTTACAGATGAAGTGTGCTCCTCTCCGCCATCTTTAACCGCCACTTCTCGGTTAAAAATCGATCGTGAAAAATATCGAGTTCGAGTTCGAGAATCGTAGGAAGTGTATTCCCTATATCACCGTTGGCGCTGTAGTCATGCGTGAAATGTTAACTAGGAATAAAAAATAAAAAACTCTAGTCTAAATCAAATACACAGAATTCATGGAAAATTATTAAAAAAGAACGAAAAATTTAACACACTTGATAAATTGTTAATGCTTTAAACTGAGACATGAAAAAATTTTATTATATTACGCAGTAGAATTATTATTTCAGCCATTAAATACGTATATATTTAATAAAGTATTGTTAAATTTAATATTAGAATTGTCAAGAATTACGCAGTATATGAAGTTAAAGACTCAACAAATGAGTAGAAAATGTTACAATACAAGTAAAAGCATATTATATATAATAATAAGTCAGTCGTATTACAAGGTTACAATATTTGTATTGGTTAGAATTGAAATTAAATGTTGGCATAAAATTACATTTTATATTGTATTTAGCATGGTATATTCTGTTTAAATGTTCATATGCCATTATTTCATTAATATTATATTATGTATTATATTATGCAAATATTTCATTAACTGAAGCTTATATGTAATAATTATTTGGTTAAATCTTACTTTGAGTTGAAGCCAAAAATGCACGTTTTATTTTAAAAATTCACAACATAAATACAAATCTAACAAATATTAATTTAAATTGTTACCTAAGAACTTCTGGCATTTCTTTCTGAAGGTAAGATTCATTTTTCTGAATAATACTTTCTTCTTTACAGTGTCTTTCTTCTTTACGATGTGCTTCCTTCCGCCATTGTTGCCGTTTAGAAATCGATCATGAGAAATATCGATTGGGTTCAAGAATCGTAGGAAGTGAAATATGGCAATACTGTCCATATCTTTTAATTTTAATTTTCATCACTAGTAGCGCTGCAGTACAAAACTTGCCTGAATCGGTACGACAGGACGTGACACGAAAATGATAAGGGGAAGAATAACTAGACAATAACTGAAATAAGAACAATTGCAATTGAACAGTTATCATAACACCAATATTTTTAAAATGAATTTAACAAAACTTATGTTTATTCTCTAATTAATAAATACTAACATAAAATACAGGAACAGAATTAAATAGAGAACTTACATTTTTGGTTCTCGAAGTTTGTACTAACAAGTGTTTTCCAAGGAAAGGGAGGTAAAAAAACCTTTAACAAAATACAAACTACTAAAAATTAACAAACGCCTGATGCCCAAACCATTTATAAATATATTGTATGTGTTCATTTTTAATTAACATTATTTATAGTGAATATTTTTTACATAACATTCTTTTAAATATTGTATTTACCTGACAATTTCTAGACGATGCTTCTTGCTGTGTCTTTCGCCAGAAACTAACATTTCTGCATTACAAACTATATTCCAACATTATACATTGGAAACAAACAGATTATGAGAAATTACATCGATTACAGTTGAATATCGTGATATTCGTATTCTACTAATGGCGCTGCAATCGAATCATTTTGCGCGCGCATTTCGTACGTTGTCTAATTTGAAATAAAAATTAAAATCTTTTTTTTCTAACCCACGAAATACAATTGATTTAACAAAATATCTATAATTTTACTTCCTAAACTTTAGTCTAAGTCAAGCTTTATCTTTGTTTTATATTCCATTAATTTAATGAATAATATCTTACTTAATTTTTAGTAATACGAGTGATGTCTCCTGGTATTTAAACGCGATTTTACTCTTCAAATTAATTTCTATTGTATGCAACGAAATTTCTGTAGTATAAGTACTATTCACTGTTGCAATTAATTAATAAGGATGACGCTGCAGTATCGTTTTCGGTAATTAAATTGAACGCAATTACTAAACGTTCGTCGTCGCAGTTGCAGATGGCGCAAGTGACACTTCAATTTTTTGAAGTCGGTCTTTCAGAATGTGAGGTGCGAAATCCAATACAATGCCACGTCTACTCTGTTCTTATTCGATGGTTGAATATTTCTTTTTCGATATGGCCTTCGAAAGGTTCTGTCGAAAACAAAATTAAAGAACTAAAAATCCAGACGGGCGGAATTACTGAATGTGATCGTCGTGCATTGGCAATTTGGTAAGTCGAGCTTATTTCTTTTATTTCGGTGTTATGAGAGGTTAAGATTTATGCGCAAAGTTGCCGAAAAAAATGTAAAAAACGAGAAGGTAACAGTTTAAACGGGAGGATTAATCGAAAATCGAGAGTTCGCCATTTGGCCGTGATTCTTTTGGTTGCCAAATCAGCGACACGAGCGAAAGAAAAGAAAACCGATCGTGTTACATTTTCGTAGATTATAATCGGTCGAATAACGTTTTTACGTTGGTTACGTATTACAGGTTGCTCCATAATTTTCACCGTGATTTTGTTACTCTTATTATGTTATTAGCAGCATAGTTTATTTAAGCAAGCACCGCTTAATAAAAAGACACACATTGTTTAAATAAGTCTCGTTTATTCTCCTACGAAGAATGAAACTCACAGCGTTACTCGTATTGGCTGTGTTAATTCCATCATGTAACATGATTTTATTTCAACTTGAATGGCTATGTTTTTTCTCTTTTTATTGCCAGAATTGCAAAGTTATTTTGAACATTAACTTTGCCTAATATTAGTGTCTTTATATGGTGCACTTTGTTTAATGTTTTTGTGGTACTTGTGCATCTTGGGGACAGAAGTATGAGGTTTCCTCTTTATCGGTAAGTAGCTGGAGATTGATTCTCTCACTCCAGCAAAATTATAAATAGTAGTTGTAGTAAAATAATGATATAAACTAGTTTTTATATTAAAGAACATATTCTCTTTAACATCAATTCCTTTAGGAGCCCAATTACTCTTTAGAACTGTGTAAGTACCTGTATAAAAATTGATTTACATTATGAAGTGTGTTATGAAAATTCATTTAAGTCATGTTTAAGAAATTGTGTTGTATATTGTGTTGCTGAAACTATCTATTCAGCAACATTTTACAGCACGTATAAACAATAAGCATTAAGCTATTTTGCTGTCAAATGCAATGTTGCGATAAACTTCTAATTTAACTTAAGGTCAAACACTCTATTGTTGGAAACTTTACATTTAAATAATGTATGTGTATATCAATTGTTTAAGTATCATAGTATGTACAACAGTAAATGGGTAAGTATAGTTCTTTCAAATTTGTAGCTTTATTATAATCAACTTTGAAAAAGTATATCATAAGTGATTAAAATGAAATTGCTGTTGCAGGGTTGGCTTATAAAATAATATTATTCTGTACTTATTTATACAGATACTAGTTATATTACTTTTACAATTTCAAGTTTTTTTGAGATTAACTGTATTTATTTCTAATTTATTATTTATAATTTATATAAATCAGGAATTTATTTTTCTATGACATTTACTTAATGTACTAATGTACTATTTATTTCTAATTTATTATTTATAATTTATATAAATCAGGAATTTATTTTTCTATGACATTTACTTAATGTACTAAATTATATCACTTTTACTAATTTTTACTAATTTTTATTATTTCACGTCGGCCCTATTGTTGCTGTGTTCTGATAATTCTTAAACATCATAGCACTTTTATATTTTCAGAAAACATAGTGGAAATTGTTCACAATTTTTCACGTGGCTCAACCATGCAAAACTTTGATGATCTTGATATAGAAGGACGTAATCCCTCTCATTTATCGGAAGCAGACAAAGAGAAGGTAATGCACTATTATTGATAGAAGGTATTGTGATTTGTCAGGAACCCAAATATATTGCAACATACATTTGTCGAAGTTAAATACAAACATTATGCATTATTCGAAGAAAAATTCGCAAAAAATTTTGTATTACAAAATCTTTTATTATTTTCATATCCAAATTAACAATATGTTTCTATATTCTGCGATATATTCTTGAAATGACAGTTATCTGTCCATTTTACAAGGTGTTTGTATTTCGCAGGAAGAGTATGATCGAAAACGTTTAATGAGGAGCAGCGTCACTGCCGAAGATGGCACTCTCAGACCTGTATACTCTGAAACAGAAGATGGTGATATATGGTGTCATATATGTAATATTGCTCTATTTGGAGCACATAAATTACTAAATCATAATATGTGTAATCGTCACAAAATGAAATTAAACGAATGGCCGTACCCAGTTTTATTATGGTCGAAACGGTCAGACATTGTAAAAACAGCTCCACCTGTACAATCAACTGCCATTGGTGATGGTCTGGCACCTGGAGAACCAGTACCACCAGGCATGGAAGATCAAATAACCAGAACAACTACGATTCAGATGAGTCTGGATCGACATAGAAGTTCTCCGCTTGTTGGTCTTGAATATCTGCTTGAATTGGTCGATAATGACTCTTGCGAACCCAGTTATACATGTGTTTTGTGTGATAAACGAGGTGACCCTCGCACTGTTATGGCTCATATTACCAGTTATAATCACAGAATAACTTATCTAAATAGACATTTCCCAACAATATCGCGAGCAATTACGGAATTACCGCGTACTCCTAATTATAAGCGTGGAGCTAATGAAATATCTGTGTTAGTGGCTAAGAAGATCGAAGAACGATTTGGAAGATTGCAGCCGCAGTTGGTCGACAAGAATCAATTCGAAAAAAATAAAATGCAATACATCAAGAGGGTCTATCAGGATTACCATTTTAGGTAAGTCATAATATTTTCATTTTCACGCCTTCTGTTTACTGTACAGTCGAGCGTTTGAACGAATTGAGCAATTCGGTTCGCGTTACGAACGTTTATGGACGCGATTCGACGAGGTGCGCGTTTATGATCTTCGTAATTTAATTTGCTTTCCCTTAAAATCAACGGCTGTTTCCTACGTGCAGGGAAACGCCAGAGTTAACGTTTATGGATGTTTACGATGTGCGATGGGTAACAAACTTCGAAGAGAAGATGGCTGAAATGACTGGTAATAGTAATTCAAAAAAAGGTGAGTATACAGTAATTTATATTTTCAACGTATGGTGCTTTGTGTTTTTTGTAAGTATTCAATTGTTCAATGATCTTGTATTAAGATTCTCAACCTGCTGATGAGAAACAAGACAGTAAACATAAAAGTGAAGATAAGAAAACTGAAAAGTTATCTCCAAAAAAAACAGAGTCGAAATCAGACACTACAAAATCGTAAGTTGATGTTTATCTTTGATTATACACACACACACACACACATATATAACATTTTGATTTAGCAGGATTCGTTTAATATTTTTAGCATTATTTAATTTTCAACCTTTCCTTTGTTTGATTTTCTAACTTCGTTAATAAAGCAAATAACAAAATCAAGCGTTGGATTGACGTTTTGGCTTCTTTTCTTCTTTTCTTTTTTAGGGGTTTCAAGATCCGTATTCTCACGAGGGATAAATTAAGTATACGTAAACCCTTAGATAAAGACGAAGAGAACGTGAAAAAGTCCCCCAAACGCCCCTCCGACGAGACGAAATCTCTCTCGTCACTTTCGAGTATATCAAGTAGCCCATCGCCGTCGCGTTCCAGATCGCGATCACCTGTTCGTAGCCGTAAAGCCAGTTCAGTAGATAAAAGTGGAAAGTATCGTAGTAAATCGCGTTATTCGCGTGATCGTACGCGTTCACGTACGCGTTCGCGTTCACGTTCCCCAGAGCCACTTAGGGAGCGAGATAAGTGGGACAAATATCGAGAGCAAATCAGACGTGCCGAGGAAACACTCGATCGCGCGTTAAAGTTTCACGAGAAGAACCCAGAGAAGCATCCGTCTTATCCGGACGAATGGAAAAAGTTTTGGAACAGGCGGTATAAAGAGTTGCAAGCCGAGGGCAAAGATCCAAGCAAACATGACTTTAAACCCGAGTGGATTGAGTTTTGGAACAAACGAATGCGCGAAATTCACAACGAACAGCTGCAACAGCGGAAGGAGGAGATCAGGAAACGATTGGAATTGCCGGAAGATAAGCCGCCGGAGAAATGGATTCCATCGAACAGGCGCGACAGATCGCCTAAAAGGAGTCGCCATCGCGTGGAGAGCGACGACGAGGTGGAATATGTGGGCACGAAGACGATAAAGACGGATTATTACGATCGTCATGACATGAGGGAACGTGATTACGCGTACTCTTCATACATGCGTGGAAGGGGAAGCATGTATAGAAGCAGTTACTACCCTACCCGAGGTATTCCACCTCGTACCAGACCGATACATTACGCGACACCGTATCCCGTGAAAGATAAATCCCCGAGTCCAATACCGGATGAAGTACTGACCGAGGATTTAGAAGTCGTCGGTTTATTGCGACTACTTACAGCACTGGAAGCTCAATTAGGTTCTCTCGGGCCAAAAATAGTATCGCTCCTCTCGAAAGCGTTAGCAGCGGAAAAGGCGAAACCTAACTCTGCCGAAGAGCTGTTATACGACGAAGAGGTGAGCGTGCTGTTCGAAACGGTTAAAGAAAAACTGAAAGGTCAGTTGTTTGCGGGGATGATAGAGAAAATGGCCATAATGCCGACGAAGACTGCGATACAAAACATCGCTCAGTTGTTGCACAAAGCGACGGAAAATAAAAAGAAAATGGAGGAGGAGAAGAAGAAGAAGCGGGAGTTGGAAGCTGCCAGGTCAACAAGCTATATACCCAGGACTATTTATCCGCGGCCGGTCGAGATCATTGCACCGACGATTAAGTCCGAACCCGTTAGCGTACCTGGTGTCGGGACTGTAGACAAAGTAGCTATAGCTCAGCAGATAGCAGCTGCTTTGGTGGCGCAAGGTAGATCTAACGTGTCGCAGGAGGAACTGGAAACTCTCATTAACGCCGTCGTAGGAATGGCCGAGGCGTCTAAAAATTCTGATAAGCCAGTAACGACCGCTGACTTTGTCAAGGGATTGTCAAGCGGAAATAATGCTCTTTCTCAGACTGCGACACCTGCACCCGCTGCTTCGACGGCAGTGGATACGATTGAACGTCAAACTTCCAGAATGGAGAGTCTGTCGGATGCAGACTTAAAGTCACTTCTACAGAACTTCAAGGACTTGACCACTCAGGAGCAACACGGGCTTATTAATTTCTTGAAGAAGCTAGAGGTGACCGACCCGGTCCGAGTGGAAAAGTTAAGAACGTTCGTTAATCTAGGCACGACGTCCATAGCATCAGCAGCGCCAAAGATAAAGTCACCGACGCCAGAGAAAGTAGAGATAACTTCTAAATCGAACAGAAGCATTTCTCCGTTCTCCGGGCGTAAGATAAATCAGAATCTCGTGGAGGAGGAAGACAAATGGAAACCGAAGATAGACATGTTTGCGAATGATGATGAGGAAGAACAGCCGACCAAGAACGACAATGATGACAAACAAAAAAACAAATTAGACCTCTCGGACGACGATGACGATTATACGTTTGAAGATATATATAAGGCAGCGGATAAAAACGTCAGTGAGAATGAGAAGGCGAAGAAAAAGTCGCGGGCGTTTTCGAAATCGTTGTCGAATTCACCGCGATCGTGGACGCGCTCGCATTCACGTTCGAGATCGCGTTCCCCCGTAAGATCGAAGGATTTGACGAAAACTAACGATCCAAATGCGATTTTAAACGAGACCAAACGACTAATAGCTAACATAATGGGCGAGCTTCCAAACAAATACGTGCTAAAATCGCATTTATCCCTCGGGAACGATAATTGCGAACAAAACACGGCGAAAGCAGTTGATCTAATGTCTAATACATCAACGGCTTCGGCACCGAGTTTTTATAACCAAGAGTACGTTCAAAATAATCAACAATCTTGCTCCCGTCCACAAGGACCTCCTTTAAGTTATCCGAACATGTCCAATCAACAGTTCCAAAATTATCCTCAACAAGTTTATAGTGGTAATCAGGGTTACATGGACAATAGTTATAATTATCAAGGCTACGGTGGTCTAGGTAATCAGGGTCAATACAGTGGACCGTCCATGACGTCGAATCAATATCCAACACAACAAAATTACGATGCATCAGCTTACGTTGGACCACCCGCCGGTCATTCTTCTAATTATTCACAGCAACAACCGCAACAACAATATGGGAATTATGTGCAGCAACAGCGTTTCTATTAAAATGTCGTTCAATTTAACGGATCAGTCACAATTAATTATATAAGGAATTTTGACATAATTGTAAAGCTATTTGCAATTGTTATGGGACTAGTTTTTACCACGGACGCTACAACTAGTGTCCAACGGGGATGTTTCAATGTTACTAGTTTCAAGAACCTTAACCGAGATTTAGAAATGATCAGGATCCTATCGAATTTTTAATTTAGATGAATTAATATCGTTGTACATACGTTTTAATATATAATGGTATTTTTTTCACTATTATATTGATCAGAAGCACCCTGATCATTTCTACAACAAGAAAAAAGAAAAAAAAACAAGTTGAAAATACGCTTATTTCATTATCACAAACTTCCCAATAAATTTACACATTTACATTTTCCCTCGTGCACGAAATGTTTATTTCCTCGTCGTTTTTTTATACGTTTATAATCCGCGTGTTATTATCGTTCTCGCTAGTAACGAGAAAAAGAAAATATATCGGAGACCGACGAGATTCTTTTTGTCGTGCATATCGCACAGGCGTGGAGTGAGTGTTTTTAAGGATGGTGTGTAGAAAAAAGTATTGATCGATGTCAACCGGACAAAAGTAAGTAAAGAGGAAAAAAAAAAAAAAGAAATTGAAACGAAAGAGAATGGCGATTTTACTCTCAGTCACAATTTTGTAATTTTTAATTCTATTAATTGGTGTTACGTTTATCATCATATAATTTAGCAGTTTCAGATACGTGTGATAAAATGTCAAAGGAGTCGAAAGTAACGATGTTATTTTTACAAGCACTTTTAATGTTTAAAGAAATATATATATATATATACATAATAGCAAAAATAACCGTGTGTTTTATTTTTCACCAAGAAATAAAAAAAAAAAAAAACAAAACAGGAAAATCGTGAAAGCATTAGGGTAAATGATAATTTTTGTTTGCAAATTACTTTTTAAGCGTGTAAGTTTTCTCATGTTCTGCAAAAAAATCGCATATCTTAAATTCATTCGATAATAGTAAAATTACTCGTAAGTTTAACTATATTTTCTCTTACGTGTCATAATTTTCGTCCCAACAAATGCTACAAAAGACAGGCAAAAACTACGCGAGACGTATACGAACATTCCAGTCTTCCTGAATGAATAGGAATCGGTTTTGACGATAATCTTTTTTACTTTATTAATTACGAATAAAAGGAAATAATCGACATAATAATACCATGTGGCTGCACGGTGTACATTGACTAGAGAATTGTAAAGATTGCGGCTATCTCGCGCTTGTCGATACACAAAGTACCATGTGGCGTATCACAACGAATCTATAATTATATGTATATAATATGTATAAATTAATCGAACAAAGCTTACGACGCGCGGCGCTTCGTACAATATTTACACGTTTCTTTACAGACTTTGCTTGGAACGCATTGAAAAAAATTTCCTATTTCGGTACGAGACCTCTCGTCTTCGGGTAAACGGGCGCTGGGATTTGTGGAATCTTTCCAACGCTCTTAGGTCGCAATTTCGTGGATGGTATACGCGGTTTCGATCTGAGCTTCGCGTTTGACGCATCCACGTCGATGTCCCCTTCGTCTCGCAACGCTTCCTCGAGAACAGCTTGGATCGTTGGCGCGATAGCGGGTCCCTGATAGTCCAGCGTTGTTCTGGCCGGCATATCTAAGTCGAGGTTCAATATATTTTCACCCGCATAACGACTACCCCTTCCCATGGCTAGAGCGATTCGAGCATACTCCGAGACTGGCCTACGGGCACCAGGAATCGACGTCGGCCTCTTTATCAAGTCTATGCTGGATGGTTCCGGATCTTTCACTATCCAACAGTCTTCCTCTTCGTCGAGGTGAATCCTCGACAGAATCTTATTCTTTTCTTCCTCGGGAATGAAATTCTCTATTATAAGATACTTCAGCTTTAGTTCCTTCATTAGCTCGTGTTGAGTCTGTTCCAGGTCTCGTCTGTCTCTGTTGAAGTCGTTTGTGACGTCCTCGAGCTCCTGCTTGAGAACTTGTAACTTATTGAAGCACTTCCTGAGCTTCCTCGACTTCACGTCCACTTCTTGCTGCAAATTCGAGTAAGTTTCTTTCACGCCTAGCATCGTTAGTTCTTCACCTTCCAGCTTCTGCTGCATTTCGACTTCCCGTTTCTTTCTCTCGGCTATTTCGGCCGCCTTCTGTTCCAGTGCTCTCTGTTGCTCGTTGGTATGATCAATAATGTTCTTGCCACCGCAGAGCATCTTGCTTTCCAAATCTTTTATTCTCATAATAAGCGTCTCAGTCTCTTGTTTCTCGGCTTTCAATTGCTCCGCAATCAATTTCTTGTCCGTCTCCATTTTATTGTCCTCCCCTCGGCTGTCCTCCGCTTCGGACTCTGAATCTACAGCTTCGTCTTCCTTTTTCCTCTTCGACTTCTTCTTTCGCTTCTGCACCATACCTTTCTGCGCCAGCTTCTCCTTCAATCGGCCAATCTCTTCTTGATACTGTCTCAGTAGAGCGTCCTTCGGGTCCTCGTTTATCCTTGGCTTGTTCTTGATGTTCTTCGCCCGGTTCGCGTACCTCAACGTTGTCAAAGTCTCGTCGTAATTGTAACTTGCGGGGCCGATGTTCGCCACCATGATCGTCTTTGAGTTCCCGCCTAAGGAGTCCTGCAGAAGCCGCGTTAACTTGGAATCTCTGTACGGCACGTGAGTTGTTTTCCCATCGACCAGGGCCGAAATTACGTTCCCCAGCGCCGACAGGCTCAAATTAATTTTACTCGCTTCCTTCAGCCTCTCGCCGGAGGCCCCAGTCTTGCTCTGCCTTTCACTGCCCGCGAGATCGACCAGATTCAAACGACCGACCCTGATCCCGCCGCTATCGCCGATCGATCCCATTTCAATGGTGATTAGAAATATCGCGTGCGACCTAGAACTATGCTCGTTCATGTTCGTAGCGCCGATGGTTCTATTCTGATTTCCGGTGTTCATCAGCTGTTGGATTTCAGCGGCGCTTTTGCACACCGACGTGGACAGATCCTTCACGAATACACCGGTGTCCGGTTTCTCTTTCAGCTCGAATCTGAGACTCTGATCCGGCTGTAGAAGGTCGCGGATCTCCTCCTGATATATCTCGAGGTAACTGGCCCTCACCAGATACTGCATGTTCTCCGACCTGCCAATGTGATTAAAGATATGCTCGAACGAGCGTGGAATCACACCTCGTCTCTCGTGGTCGTTCTTCAGGCCCTCCATCGTGTAGGTCTTCCCGGTGCCGGTCTGACCGTAGGCGAAGATCGTGCCATTGAAACCGTCGAGGACCGAGGAGACCAGCGGCCTGACCGTCTCCTCGTAGAGGTCTTGCTGGCTGGAGTTCCAGTCGTAGACCGCATCGAACGTGAAGACTTTCACGTTGTCGCTGGACGGGTCGTCCCGCGGGTGACGAATCTCGACCACTCCCCTCGAGGGGAACACGTCGACCACTCGCATGTAGCCACGAACCAGTTCCTTCTCGTCCATCGGTCGGCAACGCACGACCACCTGGACGCACTGTGTCACGACATCCGCCGAGCCGCTCGACTTCATGCTCTTCTTTTTCCACGCTTTCAGTTGGTTGTCCGACTTGTCCATGTCGACCGGCCGGTGCAACGCTTCACCTGAAAAGAACGCGACAGTGAAATGCATGTCACACGACTGCCTCGCAAAATCAATACCCGATCCGTTGACCCATTGCAAAACCAAGGAAATTACGAAATAATCGTGTCGTAAGAAAACTTGTTGAGAAAACGTTACTCTCGTCTCTGCGAATAAGGAAAAATTTTATTCAAGCGGTGTCTTGTTTGTTTCTACGATTGTCGTTAATGGAGAAGTGACACGCCGGTTGACGTAACTGTTCGCACTTGAGCGACTTTTAACGTGTAGGATGTACGTACTGTGTAGGATGGTCGTTGATTGATCGAAACACAATTGTTTCGCCCCCTCCGACAGATAATTATTCTTTCCCATTAACAACCTGTATGCTACTATCCAGTTTCTTGCTTTTCAAATACAAATCGGATGATACTGAAATTTAGCAGCAACGCGAGATTTTCGGTATCGATCATTCGGCGAGAAGCTTTCTTGACTTTTTACTTCGGGTACTCCCCGACTAGATATTCTGTCATTCTTTAACGGAAGTTCGTGCACATAAGCCTTAACTAAAACATCGCGCGAACACGTCGCGATTGTCTGTTCTATCCAAGAGTGTACACTCACCTTTCAAAGTTCTCCTGGATGAGAAATTTCGCCCGATGTGAGATGCACGTTACCTATAATGGAAAGACGATTTTTCGTCGTATTCGCATGTTACCCTTGTCTGCGAAGTATTGATCCATTGTTTGCTCTCCCTCAGGATTCACGCTAACGACAAGCGGCTCTTTTTTCAATTTCCACTCTGTTCGAACGGTCCTGATACGTGGGCGGCTGCGAGTTTCCACTTGGATCGCGGCTCGATATTCGAGTGAGCCGTTAGAACGATCGGCAATACATCGCGATAAAAACACAGGAACAACCGTTTTACATTTTGACAGAAAAAAAAAGGTATTATGATCAAGCGTGCGCAGTAAACTTCCCTCACTCGTTTCCATGGACTTACTGAATCGATCTCTCGCTTAACCATTGGACATGGTCTTCGAGATAGTCGCGTCGTTGTTAGAATACGAAAGAAATCCCGGGAAGAAATTTACTTTATCGGTACAGGAATTGCATTTTTATTTTTCGAAAGAGAAATGATATTGGTATAAATTTAATTCGCATTGGAAGAGTCGATCGATATGGTATCGCTTGATAAATACTATGAAATAAATAATGAGTATTTTAACATTCTGTTTCTTCCCTTTTTTACTATTTTTTATTAAGATACGCACGAACGAAACATTATACACTCGATTGTTTTATGTTTTTATTATTGAAGAATTATTATGTGTAACAAATGTTTCATAATTGTAAATATCATTATTAAAATATCATACTGACGTGTAACAATGAATTTTCGATCAAGGAAATGACGTTTAATACTTAGCTTAGTGTGGCGTGCAAGTCACCACCTCGAATAGTGCAGTGACTGCTTACTTATTACAAACATTATTACATTTAATTATTAACTGAAATCAATGTTGAAAAGTTGGAAGTATTTTATATAAATTTACAGTGAAGTTAGTTCAATATACCAAGTTGCTGGAAACAAACGTTTTTCGTATAAAATCGTTACGATGGAAAATTTCTCATATTAGCCTGAAAAATTATTCTTTATGTAATTATTTTGATAATAAGTTGTCTAAAGTTACTCGTTTCAAACAGAATACATACGGGATTTTATATACATACTTTTAAATAGTTCGTTGTGATATTCTAATTCTTTATTACTGTTTTGTTTCAGACAAAATGAAATTGTGGTTAGCTGTAGTTCATATCATCTTGGTTGCAACCAATATATGGGTCACAGCACATTTTCATGAAGAGCTTCCTGAGGACAATGAATTTGCAGAATTTGAAGATTTTGAAGAAGAAAAGCCAGCACAAACTATCAATGATCGTAGTACAGAACATCTTAAGGAATCGAATAATAATAATCAAGATTTCGAGGAGGAGGATGTTCTAATTGTGGATGGTGACAGTGAATTTGATCATTTTCAAGATGAAGAAGAATTTGAAGGTTTAGACGCAGCTGGAGGAAATGCTGGACCAAAAAGTGATGAACCTTCTACTTTAACAATCACAAAAATACCGCTTCATCTACGTGCAAGATGGGATAGTTTTTACTTAGAGATACTAATGATCATTGGATTATTAGTGTATTTCATTAATTATGTAGCAGGGCGATCGAAAAATGCCCATATAGCAGAAATGTGGCTTATGGAGCATAAGCAACTTTTAATGGATAATTTTTCCCTTGTTGGCGATACAGGGAAATCAACTGAAGATATGTCTGAAAATGGCTTGGTGAAAGAAAGTCAATCTCATTATAGTTTATATTGTTCAGGAAGAGTTGGATGCGATTCTATGCTAATAGAATTAAAATTAATTAAAAGGCAAGATTTAGTTGCAGTATTAGCGCAGCTTGTGAGGCCTCAGAATGATCAAGCCCATATACGTGTAGAATTAGCAAAAGATGAAACAGATAATTTCGTATTAGCAGTTGCCACAAAAAGAACTGCAATGCATTTAGTACGTGATATGGCTGATATTAGTGTTTATTGTCCAGAAAAGAGATTAGGAGAGAAATTTGGTCTTCCATCAGGCTTTTATGTAATGTCTGAAATTGCTGAAGCAGCGTCAGCTATTTTAGATACAAGAGTTTTACAAGCATTTTCAAAATTTTCACCCTATATAGATTATATATATATTAGTGATCAATTTAGTGGTCCAAAACAACAAGAGTAAGTATCAAATACATTTTCATTAATGTATTTGTATTAAAAATACTGCTCTTCTCGCTTCTCTGATGTAATATTTCATTTTTCATTTCATTTTAGAGATACAACTCAATTAACAATGCCTGAAGTCAAGAGAGTTTTACTTGTTGGACTAAACATAAGTATTAAAGGACGTATTACTAACGCAGAAGGCCAAGAGAAATTAAAACTCCTTTTACAATTAACGTTCTATTTATTAGATAAATTACGCCGTTTTAAATTATCTAAAGAGGTTCGAATATATACATGTATTTTTAACACTTTATAATTTTAATACATTGCTTCGTTATATATTTAATTTTCATTCTACTCTTAGGGTAAAAGCAAAGCAGATAAAAATAGGTTAAGAGTAGAAGAAGCATTCTTAAAAACAACTCATGCAGCTAGAGCTGAAGCAGCTGCACAGCGAAGAGAAGAACGTCGTAGAGCTGAGAAAGAACGCATGTTACAAGAAGAGGATCCTGATAAACAAAGGAAGTGGGAAGAAAAAGAACAACGAAGACTCGCGAAAAAGCGAGCACCTAGAATGAAGCAGCTTAAGGTGAAAGCATTATGACCAAATAAAGTTAGTCATAAAAAATTTGTTGAAATTTCTGAAGAGCTATAAATTGCTCGTTTGAACTGCCCATTTAATTTAGGGCGATTACAAGGTGATTATTAAATACATGTCCATGTTTTGAGTGATGAGTCTACGTAATAAAATAAGTAAAAAATGATCATGTGAATTTTCTGTTCTACCCTAGTTTTTGAGTTATAAATGATTTAAGAAAATATTCAATATGAACGGCTTGTGTCTCAGTGCATAACACCAAAATAAAAGTATCTAGGACATAGATTCATATGACATTTTTTATGTATTTTAATGTATGAACTCACCACTTAAAATATAAACGTGCATTTAAAAATTATTTTGTACAGCTGTTTCATTTCAATCATATTTACACATTTTTTATAGCTACCGAATTTTCATTGAATAGTTCTTAATCATTGCAAAAAATTAAAATAAATACTTAAAGTTGTTTGAAATAAAAATACTTTTATATTTTTTATTTTTAATTTATAATGTATTCCTCGATTTTGTTTTCCTGAAAATATATCTCATTGCTGTTATATATTTATTTTATGTCATAATTACTATAATTTGTCAAATAGTCCTGAAGTCTGTATAAAATGTTATAAAGATTTTTTTAATTTGACAGAAACACAGCAATATATTATGGAAACAATATATAAGCTGTTTCACATATTATAGTGCCTAATATTTAAGAGTATAAAGGTTTTTAGGGCTGGAGGAGTTACAACCTTTAATTTTTTGTCATTTTGATAACTATTGCCAATCTTAACAACTTTTATTTAAAACATTTTTTTTTTTTGTATCCTGCATATTTAGAAAATCGGTATCTTTCTTCTTGACTCGAAAGATACCAAAATAAACACTTTTTACTATTGAATTTTATCTTATTAAATATCCAAAGTGTTTATTGAAATATTTAAATACAATGTTTGCAGACAAGTGGATAGGACGTGGAGGACCAATTATATGGCCATCCAGATTTAAGTCCTGTAGATTTTCTTTTTTTTTTTTTAATGGAACTACGCGAAGGAGAAAGTAATGGCTGAACCAACTTCTACAAAGGAAGATGTAAAATATAGAATAGAAAACGCATGTATATCAATATCCTGAAAAACATTAATAGCAGTAAAACAAAATATAATAGAAACAATAAATAAATATCTACAGGTAAATGGAAAACATTTTGAACATTTATTAAAATAAATTTCAATAGTAAAGAGTATTTATTTTGATATTTTTCGACCTATTCACATAACACTTTAGAAAACTACTTCTTACTAGAAGTTTTTAATTATGCAGAATACAAGAAAGTATTTTATACAAAATTCTTGGGATTGGCAATAGCTATCTAAATAAAAACTTAATGTAAAAAAATCGTTCCATTAAAAAAAAAATCAAAGGTTGTAATTTCTCTACCTCCAAAAATACTCACTCCTGCAACTATTTATATCCTAGAATATTAGGCACTCAGCTCTACTCAGCGTGGTAAAATTTTAAATAGATATCTGCAATAGTTTCGGAAAAAATAGCTTGTAATACTTTATATGAGACACCTTGTATATAATTGTTATTGTAAATCTATATTATATATTATACGATTTTTGTTGAAGTCCATCATTTTGTAGTGCAGATCATAAGTATAAAGAATTTTTTATATATCCTTTTAATCGTAAATTATATTGGAATACTTAAAACGTATTCTTTTGATTACTAAGTTTCTACATAATACGCATGTACATTAATTCAATTAATTAAAATCAAATAAAATAGAGCATAAATGATGAGTGGAACAAAAATATTAAGAGTACAAGAGGTAGGGATAAAATATTAGTATGAAATTTATATTTATTTATAAATTTAATATTTAACCTTTTGCACTCGAAGTATTTCTCTCAGACATTGTAAGTTTTAGTCGAAAAAGATTCGAGTGCAAAGGATTAGCAATAATACAATGTTAAATATTACTTCAGTATGTATCAGTATGAACTAAATGTATAAATGTGAAATTTCATTTTAAATTTCCGAATTAATTAAATATCGTAAATGTTACTTTTAAAACATTTTTTCATAAACACTTTTTAAGTAAATCATTGTTATTTTATAGTATTACATTTACAAAGTTCAAAAACATATATAAATAAGCAATGTATTGCAGCAATTAATATTACAATTATTGTTATTAAATTTTAGCAGTTATATAAGGATTTAGAATAAAAATAAAATATTTAAATTTTTAACGAAGTAATACATGAATTTATTATGCTATTTATTATATATACAGACAAATACTTCTTTAGAAGTAAAATAAATTTTCATTGAAAATGTGCATGGTACGATGTTTTAAAAATAATTTATCACAACCAGTTTGCATTGAAATTGTAAATTTCATATTTAATTTGTATGTACATTTGTGTGTTCAAGTACAAAATACTTCACACAGAATATTGTGAATCGAAGAATTTTCTATTACTATTGATAATTGCCTTACAAAATAAAAAATTGTTATCGGATATAAAATCAGCTATAACGATATTTAAGCCACCACGGCCAGGTCGCTTTTGATTTATCCATGGAAGAATTGCTTTCTGGCATGATGGTACTAAATCTGTTTGTAATGTTCCGCATAGATGTTTCAATACATAAGAAATGTCAGGTGTTAAGAGGCATTGTGATATAAAACCGACTTCTAATGGTCGTGCTTTCAGTTCGATATCCAAAAAGTTTATAAGCTCGTTAACGTGAACAGTGTTAGGCCATGGAGTACGCCATAGACCACTTGGCCAGAAATTCGAATAATTTTGTGCATATGCATTTCTGTAAATAACGATAACTTGGTACTTTTCCAGATTAAGCCAGTTTAGTGTAATGTGATCAAATATAGATGCTATTGGACATAATTTCGTTTGAAATACTTGAAAAATCGTTTCAACGAGATGGCGATGATCTATTTCTGAGAACGAATAGAAATGTTGAAAATCTAAGATTACGATCTCGTTATTATGATAGGACAACCATTCTGCTATTTCCTGAAGTGGCTGATATATTTTCGATCCGTACAGGCCATGAACAAAATAGATATTCCCATCCGTTGGCTTTGTCGCGACACGTAAGTCTAGATATCGAATTCCACCATCCAGCTGATCCTTAATGTTGTCATGTTGCGTAATAGACCAATTAAATATAATGGGTTTTGAGACGAACGAACAATAACGACCAAGAGCTCTGATATACCTCGGCTCATCGGGCCCCACATCACTGTGCCGGTTTATAGTGTAAGTCATCGTATCATGAGAACCTATTAGAAGTTATCAATTTATATTACATGTACTAAATTTATAATTTTGAGGTCAATATAATTGTGTGAAACGGTCATCATCAATACATATTCTCGATGCGGTTCAAAAATTCAACTTGTAAAAAAACAATTTAACAATTTATTTAAAAATGTTGTACATGTTCAAATATTGTAGAAATTCTAAACTTTTATTTTAATTTTATTATTTATTATCTATATCATTACAATCCATTAACGTATCGATATTAATCAATTCCTTTGAATTTAATAGAATTCAATGAGCTTCTCGCAAATATCCGAAATATTAATATCAATCTTTTTTAATTTCAAATATAGATTTTCATGAAGCAGGAAAATATTTCGAAACTTACCGGGTATTGCCAGATGTATTATGGGAATGTTTTTCAAAGCTTCCGGTAGCCGAGTCATCCAGTATTCCAGTTCCTCGTTTACAGCAATATCTTTTCGTTTTGACTTGTGCAGAATATCACTGGTTCCCTTAATTTCATGTTCCATTTTATTTTGTATTGTGATGTTGCAGAAAATTTTCTAATGAATTCAATAAATATAACGAAGGACGGAACGATGTAGGTGTAAGTCACCTACATCAAATGACTCGTCAGTCGATGATCTCCATCCTTTATATCGCTTTTTCAAATTAACGTTCCCACGGTGATGTATTAATCACCTCGCACCTTCTTCCGACACAGAACTGGACGGTGCAGATTCATAGAACCTAACCTCATGGTCATTCGATTATTCAGTGTCCCTCTTTTCTACAACCGAGAAGTTAACTGCGGGAATGAGTTTATTAGAAAAACACGATATTGCCAACATATGCTACTAATACTTATTTATGTATATAATATAATGAATGTTTTGAATTAATTTTTATCTATATTAATAGAAAATTTATAGCTTAAAAAGAAGTATTTGGCGTAGATATCACAATTGTATTAAATTCTATTTAATGAAATTATGAATGATTATTAAATATGAAATGAAAAAATAAAAGTATAATACCATGTCACGTGTTTTGAAACGCTGATCGTTGGAAAAAACCAAGATTTTATGTTGAATTCTGAAATACTTTACAAAAATAATTTACAATTGCATAGTAAATTTGTAATTCAAACTACTCAGTATAATTTTATTCTACAGTGAATTAATAGAGTCACATGTAAAAAAGAAACAATAAGGCGGTCAAATTAATGAATTTCATTTGACAAATTAAATTAATGTACACGTATTGTAAGATATTCATGTTTTAAATTTACATATAACTTTTATTAATAACTTTTTTTTTACATTTAATCTTGAATAATGACTATCCCAAGAATTTGTGATTTCAAATTTTGTAACTCGATTTCCCGCTTATCCAGTTAAACATCTCCACCAATTGGAAATTTCCACCAATAGAAGACGTCTGTCACGCGACGTCACAGGACGAGGCATTAGTCAAGTGTTAAAAGTCGTGATAGAAGGATGTATCGCGTTTTCGTTCTCGGTACATAATATAACTTATTTATTAATTGTACAATAATTTCAATACATATTATTAGTTGATTGATATGTATTTGTTTAGTAATTTAACATTCGAGTATCTCGAATAGATAATTATTCTTTTTCTTTTACTATCTATTTGACCGTTAGCGATGTCGGTAGCTTGTATTTGGAATTTGAAATAATACAGAATTTGAATTCGATTATTGCTTTATTTTAATACAATTAATAATACTTTTATTTGTTTGTTTTATATTTTTGATTTTTTTTTAATGTACAGATTGTTGGTTGAGTGTGGTTGAATGCAGATATGACATGAAAGAGGTAGCAGTTTAAATGTAGACGCCATTATTCAAATATAGACGCCATTAACGAGATTCGGTAACGTTAAATTTATTTTTATACCTTTTTAATTTAATTAAATTTTATTTTTTTAATTATACCATCAGTATTATTTAGTATGCTATTAATACTTATTTCATGTATATTGGATAAGAGCGAATAATTATTAAAAGGTTATTCTATATACAAAAATAATTGAAAAATACAGAATAAATTTTACATTTAATGCACAATTCATCAAAATTTATCAGAAGTTGGGATGGGAAAATTCATAAGATTGTTAATTAATATCTGTTTAAATTTTATTTATCACCCGTAATTGTTACAAAAATATATCATTAAATCTGATACTTTGCTTAGTTAGTCATTTACAATAAATAACGAAAATATATCAATTTTTATGTTTACAAAACATGATTAACAACTCGATACTACCTCGATTGAGTTCTCGTAATTTAATAAATATGTATAGAAGTATATAAAATATTTTAAGAGAGTAAAAATCTAACATTAATTTTCTACTTTGATTATTTTTAAATATATTCCCCCTTTCGGCGCTAATAGCAAGGCACCTGGATTAATTTCATATGGAATCATTGTTTTGTCACAAACTTCAACTTTGTGATTACGAAGTATTGTTATTAGGCCAACTTTAGATTGATATACTGCAAATCGAGTTCCTGTAATATTGTACATATTAAATATATAATATGTAATGTACATATATATCATTCTTTTATATCATTTTTATATTTAATTTAATATTGTATCTTCGAAATCCTTTGCACTTGGAATACCAATTATATTAGCATTTTTTTTAACAACTCGGATTTATCATTATATCCTCTGATTTTGCATAATTATATTTAAGAATAATATTTCTACACATTTTTTAAATTGCAAAAGCAATCAAAAGTAATCACTTTTTATAAAATATTATAAAACACAAACATATATATGTAAATAAATTCATTCTCAAAAAAGATAAAATTTAATGTTTAACTACAATAGATTAAATAGATTAAATAATCCTGAATTTAATTTAATAAATTGCGTTTATAATTATCGAGTTGTTGCATAAAAAAAAAGAAAATATAAAAATAACTTCCAAGTCCAAGGGATTAAAAGAAGATAAGGATAAAATAATCTGATAGTTGAACGTACCAATACAATTTCTTGGTCCATCACTAAAAGGTAAATAATGCATGGGGTGTCTTGATGCAACAGCATCATCGTTAAATCGTTCAGGAATAAAAGCATCAGGATTTGGATAAATATCTGGGTTATGATGAATTGCGTATAAAGGTATCCATACGAATGTCTTTTCCGGTATAGAAACTTTCGTGTTGTTGAAAGTATAACTGCTCACTGACTTTCTTGATATGAGAGGTCCGGGTGGGTACTTTCTTAATGTTTCTGCAGAAGTAATACTTGCTTTAATATATTATTTGCGTTATTCATAAATATATGTATAAAGATTCTATTTTTGTATAATATATTTAATCCATGAAGGATCAAGTAATGATTCATCACAGTGTTGTAAATACATCAATTTCTTCAAATTTCATAAGTTACAAAATATTCAATAAATTCTGGAAATTTCTTTTCATAGTCTCAATATTAAAATAATAAACGTCTCAATGATAAAGTAATAAAATTCGATAACATAAATTGATCAAGAAGTATTATTAAGTAAAATGCTACATCAACGTAACGTCGATCCTTAATGGAGTTAAAGCTAAACAATCAATGTCCAAGTTACTATAAAAACCTATAAAATAGCAAGTTACGTACCTCGAAATACTAAATCTAAATACGTCAAATCTTTTACTTGATCGTATTTCAATTCATCGTTATTTTTTTCAAAATGTTCCTTTATTTCTTGCCGCAACTTGTCTTGTACCTCGGGATTTAAGGCTAGCTCATAAAGGGCGTTGCTTATTGCTGTCGAGGAAGTTTCAAATCCAGCAACGAAGAAAATGAACGCCTGAGCCGTTAGTAAAGTATCCGTTAATTCTATAAAATACAATTAAAAATGAGACTACGAGCTATTTATCGTGTAAAATAGGTATCATGGGAACTGTTTAGTCTTAATTATAATAGAGAACCTCTTGTTATGTAAGTGCTGGAACTATTTTTTACCGATTACATTCATTTGTTGAAAACGTTTTATGTTTATTTTTTCTTACTTATTTTCCTTATTATGTTTAAATGCATAGTCAGCAGAAACCGGCACTCTAGCATTACAAAAACATGTTATTATTTATTAACAACGTGAAAGATAACTAAAACTAACAAGATAGAAAAGTACAGACAGTAACTTGAGTTGATAGTTATAAAAAATAACCGAGTGAATGAATGTATATTATTGGATCTAAGAATAGGTAACCTTAACGAGAGGAAATCGTAAAATACTCACTAATATTTTCCAATTTGTTTGGGTGCTTCTTCAGTTCCATAAGCATATTGACAAAGTCAGGCCTCGTGATGTTGTTCTCGTCTCTGTATTTCATCGTGTCTACGATTGTCTTCGTGAGGAACGTTGTAATTTCGCTTCGTGGTAGCAAGTAACCAAGTAGATTGTAAAGCCCCGGAATTATTTGTGACAGCCGAAGTTTCAGAATTTGTTTAAATGAGACGGCGAATACTTCTCTGCCCAATCGACGAAATTCGCTCTTTTCGTCGGATAGCGCGTTCATTTCGATGCCAAAGGCACAACTACCGATTACATCTGTCGTGTATTTTGCTGTTAATTCGCGGCATTCTACAGGCTCGTCTTTCGCTACTAATTTGTCAAGGTACTGTCCCAAGTGTTTCGAACATTCCAATATCAAAGGGAACATTTCTTTCAGCTTGCCGGATGTGAATACCGGCGAGAGTCTTGTTCTTAACGGTCGCCATCGCTCTGCCTCCAAGTTGAATAAATGTGCTGACAATGGATCCACCTGTGAATATTTTAAATATTAATCTGTTGATATTGGAATAATACTACCATCATTATTTAATCACAGTTTTTATTATACCTCTGATAGAATGTCTCCAATCAAACGTAGGTACCTGTTCGAAAGTACTCAAAAACATTGGAATCATTGAGGTACATTTGTTTGAAATATTAATTTAAAATTCTAATTCAATTCGCGGACGAGACAAATTTCAATTTTTTAATTCTTACTTTTTATATAATTTTTTTCCTCAAAATCCAAACATTTAAGAGAATATTCGAATCCGATTAACTTGAGAACGAAGCATCAGAGACGCTACTTAGATATTTTCTGCTTAGTTTTGCATGTGTAGAATTATCCATTTTTCAGTTGCAGCATGAAAGTCGAGACATTCTGTTGTTGAACAATTTTGTACAAACACGAATTTCTCAAACTTAGAACTCAAACACGTATTACGTATCATAAAATTCATAATTTTCTTTATTAAATTTTTCATTATTCTCGTAAACTAAGGTCTTCATTACTTTCTTTATTAAATGTACCGGCACTTTATATATATCTATTATATATTATACTCAAAGATATTATATTCAAAGATCTTTTTACAAAAGGAATATAGGTAATCGTCATTTGATCAAAGAAACGAAAAATAACTTTTAAATAATAAGAATTATATATTCTCATCTTTTTTTTTAAACCAGAGTTGAATGAACAGAAGAAAATAACAGTGAACGCAAAAGAATCAAATTTTTAAACCGTATGATTGATCTAAACGTTGATAACGTTTAACGTGTTGATAAAAATTCATCATTCTTTTTCTATTATTCTCGCTAGTTTTAACTTTCTGCTTTACCCAAGTCAATTTACTTTACTCTAATCAGAAAGTCCAGCGTTGTCAAACATCCAACAGCATTACTGTCAGCGAATCGCAACGTTGAAACTAATACTATCATGTCGTGTCGTCAACGGACCGCAAACTGTTAACGGTTTATGTCAATTTGCTCGTTTACCTTTTCAAGAACGGGAATCCCTCGGTTAGCAAATTTGGAGAAATCTCTTATCAGAATGTCTTTTATAAGCTCCGGATCTTGAACGACAAGTACAGGCGTTCTTCTCGTGAATATCCCGACCATTGGTTCATCTTTGTACTTCTGGTGAAGTTTCTTCAGGTAGTGGCACATCGACGTCCTTAACAACGTTACATCCTTGATGTTGCCGAACATGGGCAGGGGCTTTGGTCCAGGCACTCCTCGAACTTTCCAAAAATCGAAAGTCGAGGTAAAGTAGTAATAGAACATGAGGATCAACGCGATGATTACGCAGATAATTTCCAAGTAGGTTGCCATTGTTGTTCTTGCCTTTGATGTTTATACTTCGATAAAACGACAAAGATTCATGGAACTCGACTTTCTGCAAGATAATCGTCAGCAGTTGACATTTTCAGAACTTAATTTTGTGCTTCAGACTGTGAAAATAAAATGCGTTACATATTTCTCGAAGGGAATTAGCTTTGAATTAAAACGAAACACGATGTAAATCAATTTAATTGCCTAAGTTTCTGCGAGATATTATTATTGAATTATTATTGCTAATTTAATTTGAAATTGTAGAAATTATATATTGGCGATGTTCTTACAGTATTTGCAATGATTTGTAATAATTTGTGTTTACAGCAATCAATTTTTAACTGAAATTAGGAATAATTTAATTTAATAAACATTTAATTGGAAATTAATTTGCAAATAAACATAAGAAGATAAAAATAAGAAGTAAAATTACTTTTAGTTACAACGTGTTACATAATAAGATAAAATGATCAATTAATCTGTTAATGATCATGTCATCTGGGTATCGCAATAGTGACATATCCGATATAGATCTGAATAATTTCCTAAGAGGATTAAACTGCAATAATTAGTTTATTTAGATTGTTATCCATATTAATGATTACTTATCACTGGCCATGATAATTATTAAAAATTGTAAGTGTTTTAACAATTTTCCCCAGTTTAGCAATATGCATAGTTTGATAAACGTGTGAATCAAATCTATAAATTCTGATTACAGTGAAGTAGAACTTTATCGTGAAAAAATATTTGCTAGATATTGCTCATATCTTTTGCGGAATAGTGACACATCTCACTTGAGATGAGAAGAATTTCACAAACAGTGAAATTTCTCACTTGAAATTATATTCATTACAATGGAAAAATTGGATATATATGATTCAACACATCTCTGGTATGACATTGAAATTTATCAAACAAAAGATATTATTTATTACTTATACTGGTAACTATACTTGTAATTAAAAATTAATTATTTATGACATCTATCACAGTGAGAAAATTAAATATATGATTATTTTGTAAAATAGCACTCGTATTTCATACACGACATTAAAATTCTATCAATCTGCCAAATAAAATGAATTACGTGTATAAAATTACACTTGTAATTAAAGATTAATTATTCACGTTATTTGCTATAATCAAAAAAAAATCAAATATTCAATTTCAATTTTTAAACGTGTATGTTAAATAATCTTTCATAATGTACGTCTGACACATGAGAAAATCTCTGAAACAGACAAAAAAAAAAAAAGAAGTAACAGGCTACAAACATTATTCCACGCGTGTATCAAATGCGTGTCAAAAATTATGCTTCAAGATCGACAAGAAATACATCAGAAACGCGAAATAAGAAATAAACGCGTAAAAGTTAATGACAATGAATCACTGTATACATATGCACGTCACACGAATATTTCCTTCGTATGAGAAGCAACAGCAAAACACTTGCCTACGTTTTGACAGAAACTCTGACTGACTCCCGAGACTGTTCGGCACCGTTTCGGGAGCACTACTGCAGTAGCATCTTCCCAGCGGAATGGAGTGGTGTGAAACAGTGAAATATACTCGCAATAAATTGCACAAATGTAACGCGAATGGTGTAACAAAACACGAGTCACGAGTAATGCTAATGAATGAACATCTTGTTTGTACGAAGCTCAATGTATCATACCGGGTAAATAAGTCGATTGAAGCAGCGTTGCGTGTAGTACGTTGTCTCCACGGTCTAGTGACTGACTGTCTGTCTAAAAAGAATCTTATCACTAGAGTAGCAGTTGTGTAGTGGCTGATCGATGCAGCATGGTGTACTGCGCAATAGGTGTCGTTGTCAGTAGCGACCTCTACTTCGAAGAATTTAGATCAACGACATCCGTGTTCCGTCGAGATGTGTATTTAATATAAACAATAGAATATTTAAAAATAGCTATTAATTTTATTATCACCATAGAAATGTTTACTGACACTTATATATATTGTAGTCATAGTAGAAATTCTTCATTCGTTATTTCGTTATTTCGTCATTTAACTTCCATTATGTAATCTTCATTAAATTATTAGTAATTGTATATTTTGT
>NW_025110274.1:151934-184454 GCF_011392965.1 Frieseomelitta varia | reverse complement strand
ATGTAAAAAAAAAAAAAAAAAAAAAAGAAAAAAGAGTATAACTCACGAATGTGGAGAAATTGCTAGTTTGCGGGGATATTTTAATCACAATTCTGTAAAATTCATCGTATGAAAGACAGAGACAGCATTCTGGCAACAAGTTTCTCTTCACAGCTTGTCGAAGTAAAATAAGTGTCTCTACAACGTCTCTGTTTAATCTTTTGTGAACTGTCGCACACAAACGTTAGCAGTTTGAGAAAGCGGATGGCTCGTCGCCATTTAGCTTTCCATGATTTATGAACTAGATCCCCAATGAACTTGGAAAATCCCAGTAAATTTAAGAAAATCTTATAGTAAAATAAAGAAAATCCCTAAATAAAATCCTCGATGGATACAAGAAGAGTGGCGAGGATAATAAATCATTTGGTAAGAGGACCGTTCAACCCGAGAACTATCGATCGAGTTTCACAGAATCCACCCCTTGAACACTTCTAACATGTTTAACGATTTTCACAACGGGTAAACTTCTTGTAACAAACATACGTGTTGCGTATCGATTGGTATATATTCTCGTCCACGATAAAGCAACGCAAAGCAAGATCGATCGACGACAACGAAAATGAAATTAATACAACGAACTCTATTCCGTTGCGTTTTCCAAGGGAATGGGTAATAAATCGATGAGAAAAATTGTCAGAGATGTTCTACACTTGTGTGCGACGTAGCTGAATGTTTCAGAGTTTGTCAGACGTCCGTCTCGGCATCGCAATTAATTCAATTTCGGCCAAGCTATGACACAGACCCTTTAAGACTATATCGA
Source organism: Frieseomelitta varia (assembly GCF_011392965.1). Taxonomy (NCBI): domain Eukaryota; kingdom Metazoa; phylum Arthropoda; class Insecta; order Hymenoptera; family Apidae; genus Frieseomelitta; species Frieseomelitta varia. The sequence goes on along the minus strand of NW_025110274.1, from coordinate 183,655 downwards.
AACTTCCTCCCCTAATTATTTCCTTTTCAATCGAACCTAAATCACAGAAATAGGCAATATTTAGTCATAATTCTTGCTTCATCTACTTTTATCAGTGGACAAAGAACAACAAAGTCCAGATTAACACGACCAAATGTGTACATATCACATTCACACTTAACAAAGGGCCAATTTCAAACATCAAATTTCAACAACCAAGCAATTACCTCAAGCACTTTCCGTCAAATATCTCGGCTTACATCTAGACAACAAACTGAACTGGGAAAAAAGCACATCCAAGAAAAGATGAAACAAATAAAAACAATTAGAAAATCCATGTACTGGCTAACATCGAGAAGAAACTCTAAGCCAAGCGTAAAAAATAAGCTACTAATCTACAAAATTATAATTAAATCTATTTGGACACACGGGCTACAAATCTGGGGCATGGCAGCCAAGTCGAACATAAAAAACGATAGAAAACCTACAATCCATCATCCTGCGTACAATACTAGACGCTCAATGGTATGTCTGAAACGATGACATAAGAAAAACCCTAGGAATACCAACCATCAAAGAGGAAATACTAAAGCGCGCGAGGACGCATCAACACAAAATCAAAAATCACAGGAAAATGACTGGCAAAAGGCTGTTACTCCCTACTACCCAGAAAACTGAAAAGGAAACACCCGCTAGACTAACAAATGGAATACAGCCAAACATACATATACAAAACGGAACTAATCCCATAAAAAAAAAAAAAGAAAAACCAAGTGATTGCCGATGACTGTATCGAAATCCACACGATAATCCAAACAATAATAATATAAAAAAGGAAAATAATTGTAACTGAACAATTAGACTCATACACACGGAAACAAATAAAGGGAAAAGAATCTACTTTTATCAGCGTTGCTCACGGCACTATCCGGCGCGGTTTTTTAAATAACCCGTGGTTAAGGTTCACCAACGTTCAGTTATCTTATTATTGATTGCTAAACGCTCAAAAAGTATTAAACACGCACGTGTGACACTCTACTATGTGTGTGTGTGTGTGTGTGTGTGTGTGTGTGTGTGTGTGTGAATCTGCGGATTACACGATATCACCGAATGTTTGAACAACGAAAGTCGCTCGTCCTCGTTGCGTACGAAGATGAAAAGACACACAAGTCGAATATAGACGAGCAGCGGGGTCGTTAAACGACGATTCGAGCCGGCTTTCGACATCGGCGCCGGTGTCGACGAGCGGCCAGGAATTTCGCCGATTCAGGGTCCCCTGGTTTCTGTCGCAAGCGCAGCCAGCCGAGTCCGCTGTTCGTCGGGTTACACAAACGGGGTCAACGACTTTCTCCGATTACCTGCGCGTGACACTGTCACTGAAACAGTGCCTGCCGATTTGCAATTTCCCGCCCGGCAGCCCGCCGGGAAATTACTGGGATCCGGCAGAGAGGGAGAAAATTCGCCGAGGGAAAATCGCCGCGACCACGAGAAGAAAGTGCGAAAGTTCCTGTCGATCGAGGATACGCCTCGAGGCTTGGCCGTTTAGAGGCCGAAGCCGCACGTAATCGATGATATTACCTGATGATACTATTGTTGATGTTATTATTGTCAATTATCGTTGTCGATATTGGCATAAATTGACGAGTATTGGCAAATGATATTGACGATATCATTGTAATTCGACACGTGTAATGGATACTGAAATGTTCGATTAAACGTTAAAACGTTAGGCGGTGTTAAAATCAACACCTGCTGGACTGTCGTTCATTGTGACAGCGCTGTGTCAGAATGAAACGAACATTTATTAAACTATTCATTTAGAAACGAGAAAAGACGAGAGATAGGAGAAATATTTATATTATAATGTTTGATAAACTTTTTACTTTACGTACCTATGTAGTTCTTAAATACAACAACATGGGAGCTATTAAATTTTTCATATCTCTCTTATATAGATAATAATGAATGTTTATATTAATGTAGATAATTATATGGAATGTGTGCATGTTAAATATTTTTATATTTGTCTAGTATGATGTATAATATTTGTACATACATCGTTTAGTATTTTCTAAAACATATACATCTCAAGGTTTATAGATAATTATTGCAAAATTAACATTTTACACGTTTATCCATGTTAATATAATTCCTTTTAATATTCAACATATCCTGATTGATTCTATTCTGTATCTTGAATGTACATTTCTTGCATCTTCAAATTTTTTTTTTATAAATGCACAGAAATTCACAAGTTTTAACTATAATACGGATGAAGAAATCATCCCTTTGTTCTTAATGATACTCAATAACCAAAATAACTCGTAGACTCTTCATACTATTATAAAATTGTTAACGTAATTTTTCTCCTCTCTCAAGCTTCGAAGCTATAATATTATTTTCTGTACATTATATATTTCACACACACACACACATATATATATATATGAAAATATAATAAAGTGGTATTTCGATTAAAATCGTGACAAGTAATGTATTATAACGAATGAGTTCGATAATGTACAGACAATATAAAATAAGGATACGATCCAGGATTAACCTGAGTTGGGTTAATGAAAAAATTCGCCAATATTTTTTTATTATTTTCCGCAAAGGCGGAAAAGATCGTCAGGGGATCGCAGCTGAATGAATTTGCATTGCGCCGCGAGCCGCGTTGCTCTAGAAACTGCAGCTGCGAAAGGTGGGAATGGCCCGGAAGGGTAAGAAAGCGGAACGGTGAGTACCGTGTTACACGTACTTGAAACTTGAACGTGGCTCGTGACACGACGCCTCGTGAACACGTATTTTCTTCGCAGGCCCCCCGATTGTTTTCTGCTTTCGTAACTGGTTCGCTTTGAAACGAACTTAAGAGCTCCGCTCTTAAAACTGAATAGGGAAACTTGGGATGAAATGACGAACCAATCTCGAAGACGAAAAATCTTCGTACACATTTGTGACGTGTTTGTATGAATCTGGACGAGATGTATAAACACTCGTTGAAAAAAAAATTGCATTACGAAAAGTTGTGTCTCCATCTTAATTTCGATTTCTTATATTTCCTATATTCACAGTCGGTGTACTGTAAAATTGAAATAGTGGAATTTTATCTTGATAAGAATAACCTTGTCTACAATGAATCATCAGTGATTAACTTTTCAAAATCGACATTATACATATATAATCTCTTATTAAACTTGTTAAATTGTTTGCAAGCTACTACGAAAACGCATTGTTCAAACACGATCGTGTCAGTTTGTGTAACATTCTAACCGTAATATAGAAAATGTGTGCATAATTTCTCCAAGTATTGGTCATAGTATTTTGAATGACCAAATTTATTATTCACACGATTATTGATTATTTTCAATCAGGTGATTTACGATTATTGATGTAATCGTTATTTATTACCAATATGAATAGTTTGCCTATGTTATAATATTTTCATCATTTTTATAACATCATAATACGTTGTCTGTTTTCATCGAGTGATTTATCGTTGTTGGTGTAATTATTAGTTAGTATGGCTTGTGTTACGTAACGTCAATATTAACGTCAACAGCAACATTATATAAATATCACAATTAAAAATTTCACAACTCGTCGGAATCGTAAGTTAGAAAATGAAACACTTTCTCGAGTCGAAAGTTCATTACTCGAGGCAAATCGACCAACAGTTACATGAATTATACAAACATTCCAAGAAATGCAGTCATTGGATCCAATATCAAAAGTGATGTCATACGATATGCAATGACGTCAATTGAAAAGCAAATTCTTTGCAAATTTTACCTTGCGAACTGTGCGAAATTTTAAAATAAGTCTGACGAGAATTGATAAGAAAAAAAAAATAAAATGGCTCAATAATAATCAATAATATTCGTTTTTTTTTTCTCGATAAAGCCATCTCTCTTTGAGAGGCAAGCAGTGAAAACGACATGTGAAAGTCATTATTGAGAAGTAATTTTCGTTAAATTAGAGAAAACAGGTACACGAACTACGCGGGAACTGAGTATAAAAAAAAAAAATTATGCAAAGTGTTGAAAAGAAATAATTTAATCCTTCGTATTTGTAATATGCTTCGATTTCGTTAAGTTTCGTCAAATCGAAATGAGGAAAGAAACAACTAACGAAAAAATGTGTCTTGGAATTTCTTTCTACAATCACAATGTGAATTCAATGAAAAGAAGGAAATGGTGAGATTAGAAATCGAACGTCCATCAAAAATTCTTAGAATTCCTTTTCGTAATTGCGAAGTCAGTGTGGAGTTCGACAAAAGAAGTGACGAAAGAATAAAATATTCCCATTAACGTCATCCTCGTGTTGTCGAGATTATTAATCCACGACAGAACTTTACGCAACTTTACATTTTTGTGAAACGGAGACCTAAACAGACATTTATAAATTTTAACAAGTATCCATTCTACTTTTCTAGTTTTCTTACGTAAGATTGTCATGTGTCATGTATTTTTAGAATATAATAATTTTGATAAAGTTAAGGAAAGTTTTCCGAAAATTTGCTTGTAAAGGAACGAAGGAGAAAGAAGGATTGTTAAAAGTCAGACTATTTTAAATTCTATAAACGAACAAAAATCCACCATCTAATTATCAATAAAAAAATTCTCGGGAATCTTGCTTTGAAAAAAGGAGAGGAAGAAAGAGAGAAAAAAGTCTAGTTACTTCGAATCTCCAGTGAATAAATAAAAATCCAAAGTCTGTGATTATTAAAAAAAAAAAGAGATTTCTAAAACTTTCACTCGAGGTAGAGAAGTGTAGACGGAGAAGAACAAAGAAAGAAAAAAAATCTAGAGATCGAAACAACAGTCGGCAAGCTGAGATCATCTCAAATTCCCTGCGATGGCACGGGCGCGTCCAAATTGTCCAAATTGTCCAGATTTCCCGAAAAATCTTACTCGGAGAAGGAGGCCTCGGCGAAAGAACGGCGGAAAGTAGAGAAACTAGAAACCGAACGTCAGTTACTCAACATCGAAAAACGTAATGATCGAGCGGAGCGTGTTTTCTCGGTCGGCGACGGCGTCGATGATTTCTCTCCGGGGGCATTTTCGCGCGCGGATCCCGGCCGAGAGAGAGCGCACGCGAACGGAAATGAGAACGAGCCGGCGGTCGCCAACACTGGAAATGGAAGAATTGCTGTTTCTGGCTGGTTTGATAACGGTCCGCGTGAAACGCGCGCCGGATAATTACGCGAGATATGTACAACGGCCTCGCTTTCACGCCTCGCGTCCGTTCGATTGTAAAAGTCTCGTGGCCGATGAACCGTGGCGAAAACAGTGGCCGTTCTCCCTTATCGGGGACACCGCCGGTTTTCTATCGATGTTTTTCAATCCGCGCAATCATTGCCACGCTGCCTCCCCCTCCCACCTAATTTATTCGGCCCGCGTTGGAAAATCCCTCGGCTCGAAACTCGAGCTTATTATCACTTCACCTTGGATCCGCCTCGTATCTTCTCTCACGCTCGTATCGAATCTAATTTTAACGTCGCGGAGAGATGCCGATTGTGGATCTGAGACGGTGGCAAACTAGAAATCGGCCAAGGTTGATTTGCCCCCGCGAGGGGTATAGAATTTCATCGGTATAAGAAATTTTCGTTTCGGCCATTTGCAGCCCTTCGGTCGTTGAATCGGGACCACTCGGGATTTTTTTTAATATCCTTCAGATGCTTTTATAGTAGAACAGAAAGAAATTTAATTGGGTTTGAAGGAAATTTTACTGGGTTTGAGTATTGGACACGTGTACATTCACTGTCAATATGTTTCTTTTTTTTTTTTTTTTAAATCTTATTTGTAGGTTATTTGCAAATTTCACTATCAAGAAACATCAGACGGATGTATATTCCGAAATATCCACTATCAGTGTGTTTTCTTTAAAAAAAAATTTTCTTGCAAAAATTTTTTAATTCCACGTACATATATATTCGGAATAGTAAATATCCTAATTAGAGTATTTACCGTGATATTCACTAAATAGAACAAATTCTCTTTTCACACTGAAGCAGCAAACGAAACTGACGAGAATGTGTTTCATTTTTCGAAAAGTGAACCCCGACTGAATTCGAAATTCGCAAACAGAGTGGTACACTCTGCGGTACTGTGAACGTTGAAAAGAAAAAAACAGAAATTAGACATAATTCGACAGCTAAGAAACAACTATCAAAGTGAACCGACTTTTCTTAAGTGTCGAAGCAATTCTTTCTTTCTTAATCTCCTTGTTAACTCAAGCACACGCGCTTCAATGTCAAAAAATTGTCCCGCTATTGTTGATTGTTCCATTGTACCCCTAATGGCAGTCCTAATCAATCGGAAATTCCATCGATCGTACGATATTGTCTCCCTGTACAGAAAGTTCCGTCGCGTGTTTCTCTCTTTCGAACGACGAAAGAAAAAAAAAAAAAGAAAAAAGAAGAAGAAGAATATCGCGAAGATTTAGTGGAGGAGGCGTGAAAAGGATATCGGTGGAAAATGTGGACGGGAGAAACTGTGAACCCTCGGTCATAATTTCACGGCGAAACGCGGGGGTGAACGATCGTCGACAGGACGGGAATAACTAATGGGAGTGGCGCGGGCTCTGGCATTTTTGAACATCTGCCGAGGACAAGTAATTATTTCTCTTTCCGGGGAGGGAAGAGGGGGGAGGGGGACAAGAAGCGCGCGAAGCAAAGATCGATGCAACCGGCGATGCGGGGCGAGTCTCGTCCTCGAAAATTTCGTCGACCCAAGCTGCCTCCCCAAGGAGAGCGACGTCAATCGCTTCGATAAAAAATTCCACGGACGCGCAATCTTGCCGAGCAAAATAAGCTGTGATCGCGCCATTTGTGGTCGAGAGAGAGAGAGAGAAAGAGAGAGAAAGAGAGAGAGAGAGAGAGAGAGAGAGAGAGAGAGATCGCTGCCATTAACAGCCGGGCGATAACGAGCATCGCGGGGCAAAGACACGACCAGCACCGTGGTTGCCGGTTATTATTATCGTTCTCGTTCAAGGACCCTGGTCAACTTTCTTCGTCAGCCTCGTCTTTTGTCAGAAACGTCGATACAGCGCTCGCTATAATTGGACTGCGGATTTCTCTGCAGTTCCACATTTTTTCACGAGCGTAATTAACACCAATAGAATGGCCAATTTGTAACTTTCCTAACGTTTATAATTCTGCGGACTTGCAACTTGTGTTTTTAGTGCTTTGGATCATTTTTATTAAATGCACGAATAAACGTTTGCGTCCTTTGTTGTATCGTAAACATTTCACTCCATCCTTTCGTCCATTCTTGCATTCTAATTTCTTTAGCTACCACTTAGAATGTTTAGTCGCCGGCTTACGTGGAAAATTGTTTCTTCTGCGTGTTATCGTAGCTGTTACTCTTCCTCGAACAGTTAATAATAATTAAGAGCCAGAGATTAGCAGTTTTCACTCATGTTATCATAATTACTGTTCTTTCATTTTCCGTGAGCATTCTTTCATACGTACGTGCACGAGAATACGTGCGGCACGTTCTTCTCTCGTACCATTTGATAAGCTCTCGTGTAAGAGGATGCTAGAAGAAGAGAAATAAACGAACGAGACAACGAGCCGATACCGATTATCGACTCTGATGGCCGCCGACCAACTCGCTCATTTCCGGCTCGTTTCGCGCGAACACTTAGCCCGAACCCATTGCTATTTCCTATTACCGCTGTTACACGACTCCATACAGACAACAGTCATAATTGTTTCAACATTGTGGCCTGGTCATCGAATTGCCGATATACCGTTCACAAGGATCTGGACGCTTCCAAATTATCTCAGTGTGAAACGCTTAAACGAATCTCTTTAATTTAAAAATATTACGACACGAATCGATATCACTGTGTAATTTTCCTTACAAAGGGAATATAATAATAATTATATAATTTAATTATAATATAATTACATAATTATAATTGAATTATATAATATATATAATACTTGACAATTAATGACAAAAATATCCTATTGTTGATGAAAGCGCAGATTAGTCTTTATAATATAATAGTCTTTACTACTATATAACGACAAAACTGTTCTGTCAACTAAAAATTTTGTTTAACAATATTTATATCTCTTTTTCTAATGAAAATTGACTTATACGCTGATTGATTTCTAAACCTTCCGTATAGACCATTTTTTTTCCCCTCTGAATTACAGTACAATTGATGATTCGCGAGAGTTTCGTAATAGCAGCGAAGATTAAATAAATTATACAATCAATTGAAATAGATTCGACGAATGACTATCAAGTACCAAGAAAGATACTACAAAGTAAAGTATAAAAAAAAAGAAGAAGAAGAAGAAGAATACTATGTCCACTACCGTGTTTACAATGACAGGGCGTAAGAAGGCTGTAGAATCTAGATAATAGTACCGAAGCCGAGGCGACAATGACGCAACACGCAGCCATGAATTACAATAGTAAGTAAATACGTCACGCGGAGCTGCTAAAGGATTAACGTACGACGTACAATAACGAGGCCCATGGACAGGCCTGGACGGAAAGCTCTTAAATGTCACGAGAGCCAAGTTCTGTGAAAACAACGTCACCGCGTTCCAATGCAACGAAACGACGCCATTACTACGATGCAATGTTGTGGCTACGTACTATATACATACTATATACACATATCGTTCTGTTCAACTAATTTCGCCCAAATTGGAGCTACTACCAGGGTGACGTCTCGATTCTTCAAGATTTGATAGAGGGACAAATAAAGATATTTTTATATATAATAAATACACATTTGATATTTATTATAAAAAAGTATATTAGTAATATAATATTATATATAATATATTAAATATATTAATAATGTAATATAAAATTATTAATATAATATAAAAATATATTAATAATAAATTATTAATAATATATATATATATATATTATTGTAAGTGTAATAAGTATTGTATTAGTGTAATAATGTAATATAAAATTATTAATATAATATAAAAATATATTAATAATATAATATATTATATATAATATATTAATAATAAATTACTAATCATATATATATTAATTAATATATATATGAATTTATAAATGATAAAAAATCTTAAACATCAAAATCCCCCTCTTTTAAACTTGCTAATCCGCCATTTTATCGAACTCCAAACACCAAGATTTAGACAACGAAATGTCAGAATTCCTTAAAATGGATTTTTCGATATTTGTCGCAAATGTCTCGCATTTATTTTACCCCCAGTATGAGAGTGTCTTGAGACGATAAATCGAAATTCATCGATTTGAGAAAAAAAAAAAAGAAAAAGAAAAAGAAAAACACACGCAGCGAGTGAATGCCCGACAACAGCCCAGATCAATTGGCAATTCTGCTCAACGCATCGTTTTACAACTTCTTCGTATATCGCTTCCACCAAAGCGTGTACGATAATTCACCCTCTTTTTCCTCGAGGCAAATCTCGTTTCGGCCAGCTGGAAACGAGCTCGAGCCGCGACGGAAGGTTGAACGACCGCGAATTGCATCAGCGGCGAGAGGCAACCCTCGCCTTTGCCTTATCGTTACATCATCGTCGACGTAATAATTCATTTTAGCGAGGACTTTTTGCGCCGGCTGCCGATCGATGAACAGCACAAAGAGAGAGACAGAAAGAGAGAGAGAGAGAGAGAAAGAGGCAATTGCACGCCGTGACACAAGTACGCGCGGGGAGGGTCTGAAATCACTTACGGCAATGACGAGGCTACGACACGCGAGAATTACTCGCGCAACGATTAGTAGACAAATTTATGGCCGCTCATAAAACGCACAGACAGTGAATGAATTACTGTGTCTCGTAAAATACACGTGTGCGTGGCCCGATGGTGGGGCTGGACGCTGCTATTTGTTGGAAAAAAAAAGCGGATAGCGCGGTTTGTTCTCAGAATGGCCGGTTGTTCTATCGATTTCGACTTAGCATGACGATTTAACGATCGGTTAAATAATTGACCGATTATTGTCGCTAGCAGGAGCGGTTCGTGCACTGCACCATCCCCAACGTTTCTCGAAATATAAATATATTTATTAATCTATGTTATTTGTTGTTATAATATATTTGTTTATTTTTCTGTATCTATTTGTACAAAAAATAAAAAAAAAAATCCTATAATAGTCACTGCGTTACTAGATTGTGGGTAAATTTAAGTAGAGAAGATGCACAATGATGTCCTAGCATCGACGAGCGAGTGATGTGAAAGAAATGACGCGTTGACTGCATAATTGTGGCACAATAATCAGAAAGCAATACATTTGCCTTGTAACTCGAAAACCAAATATTATTTGCAACTCTGATGGCACATTTCGTTTTCGAAAACGTCAAAACTATGTGCTACGTGTTAAAATACAGATCTGATGACAGAACCTGTTAAACTAACAGACTGTATTTTATAAGAAAGATATATCAAATTGATATAAGTTGAAGGTTAATGTTCGAACGTAAGAAACGAACAGATGATGGCAGACATTCTCCGGCAACGTAGCACAATATTCTAGTATTAAAATATGTAAATAATAAACGATCGAATAAGAAATCGTTCTACCGCGACTATAAATTAAGTATTTTTCGTTTGCAGTTTGTAACTGCATCAATTGCAGTAGCGAATAGCTAATAGCTGACGCCACGCTGCCTTAACCTAATTAAGAATCAAGTATGTATTGAAATAATGCATCAAAGTTGCATAAGTGCAGTAATATCGAAGGACGTGAATAAAATGACTTGTACGTCGAGACACAAAAAAATGTGTTAAAATAGTGAGTTTCAGAGAAACACAAATCAAAATGATACGATATTATACCAAATAAATTCATGTATCTTTATTCCTATGTTTTGAATTTATTATATATATAACGTTATGTAATATATATAATACATCAAAAATATAAGGAAGAATTCTCATAATTCAAAGAATAGTTAGGTTAGACTTAAATAGAAATGGTACCAAAAAAAGAAAAAAAAAAAATATCTTGGAATTTTCGTCCATATTAGAAAACAATATTTGAGGACGTCAATATAGAATGACTGAAAAAGAGTATTGCAAATGAAACATTAGCACCAGTGCTTATTCGATGAGTACCAGTAATTAAACTATAAAAACTTATAAGACCAAAAGTTAATAAAATTTATCCGTGAAAGAACCATTCGCACAAAATGACAACAATAAAATTAGATTGAAAGCGCAGATTCAAGAATATCAAAATATTCAATTTAAGAATAAACTTTTGATCATTACCAGCTGGTGCTTTATCGCAGCCATACAATAAACTTGTTGCTACAGCCGTAAATTTGTTACACATCTCATCATCCTTGTTCCTTTTAATTATCTCGCTGACCTTTTCATTCTATTATTTATATCACAATGAATTTACCCAACAATGTTCGACCATCGTAGAACATCTTACGTGCCAAAACGAAATCAACAGCGTCGAGGTTAAATAACAACAAAGTGGTCAATTGACCCATTTACTATCTAGCAGAGCCACTTGCATACCGATGCACCTGATAACCAACCAACGGAAACATCATTTTCGTCCGAGGCTTCCAGAATCTACGATGCAATAGTCGAAGGCGAAAGAAATCCCAAAGGCAGGCAAACAGCACACAAACGCAACGAACCTTGGACACCTTTTAACGGTTTCCTGAGGAATGTTTCCCTATCTCATCTCTCGGCCTGGGCTGTTGCCGCGTTATCGCCAATCTCGATCCTCTTCCTTTACACCCGAAACATTTTTCACCGCGCCACCGAGTCCCTGAAACAACGAGTCGTGACACGGCTGCTCCACTTTCCTCAAAGTCGTGGCCATTGCTTCGACGCGAAGCATTAAACTTGCAGATAGAGATAGAGTAGTTTCAGTTTTGTGTCGACTCGACTCGACTCGACTCGCTCAGGGCGTGGTAGTGTTCGAAGTGATATCGAGAAATTGTGCCGGTCCTCAATCAAACCAACTTTACGCTCCTGTGTTCGATATTTACTAGACAATAGTATTTTAACCCGGGATTACTCACGTGAGGGTCTAGTCGCCGGGATGTACCTGCGCTAGACCCCCCAGGTGGGTAATCCCGGGTTAATAATTCTGGCGATTTTTCAGAGTGAGAATAAATTTTGTTAAGTTTTAACGATTTAAATAACTAGACTCTTTCAGGCCAAGCAATTTGGACTGCAAAATTTAACGATTTTCATAAACTTTTGAAACTAAAAGTATAATTCTTTTCGCTAGTTTATCTGATCGTTCTTCTGTCATACATAAAACGATTATTTGCACAATTTTGATTGAATTGTTTCTTTGATATTTAATATAATAATATAATAATTATATTTAATATAATAATAATATTTAATATAATAATATAATAATTATATAATAATATAATAATATAATAATATAATAATAATATTTAATATAATAATATAATAATTTCGATGTATGTATGTATCGCGTATATTTTTATATAAAATAATTTTTTGTAGAATTTTAGTTAATCGTTGTTTGCAACAAACACGTGTACTAAGACTAAATTCTCCAATAGACCTTCATGCTTTTAAAGCAAAATTGTTCGGACAAAGCGAATTATAAACATTTAAAAAATTCGCATCCACGTAGATGAATATTGCGAATAAAATTTGAGACGTAGATATACTTTTGCAGACAAAATCACAGCAACCTCATATATATATATCAAATCATCAAATTAACGTGATAGATATTGATCGATAACAATTAAATCTGATAATATTAAATTTATATGAATTGTCAATCAATTGTTCGAGGAAGCGAGAAGAAAAAGAGAAATAAATATTCCTCGAAAGAGAGCAACAAGGTCTAATGGTCGAATACCTAGAATTTAGCAAATGGCCTAACCAACGTTACGCGTTACGTGCATTATGAAATCGGAAGTTCCGGTGAATGAGATATTGGCCGAGAAAGTAACAAAAGAAACCGCAGTACACGGCTGCTTCCTCGTTGCTGTCAATTTTATAAAGCGCGACGTGGTGGCTTCGGCCGAGGAAAAGAAGTTCAATTAAGAAAAAGAAACGCCCAAGCGAATCGTCGACCGAACAGAACGTGCGCAGAAGAAAGATGGTGGAAAAAACTGGAGAAAATTATATAAAACGCGGAGAACTGTTTACTTTTGCTATGCTGCGAGTGAAAAAAACGACACGGTAGTGTCGTACACAATCAAATAATCGAGAAAAATATTACCGATGCAAATTGCTTTGTCTCTCGTTGTCTTGATATGTATTTATTATATATATATCAATTTGTAACATTACATATGTTATTCATTATACATATTAACGTATAACCAAGCATCTTACGGGATCTGAAATACTGACGTAGTAAAAAAATCATGGTTTTTGATAAACTAATGTGTTGATAATACATAAAAGAACATAACAAAAAAAAAAAAATTATAATTAAAAATTATAACAAAAAAATTAAAATTATATTTGTGTAATCTCTAGCTAACCCAAGGTTAATTATTCTTCTTGATCTCATATACGACACAATGCCTAAACCCCTAACAGTCGTTTCACGTTTCGAACAAAACCAAATGCAAGCTGTTCGTGACTTTTCCGACCTCACGGTCGCTGTAAAATAGCACCAATCAAACCGAACTTTCCGGAGTATTGCTGAAAAGGTTGAGAAGTTCCCCACGTGGTATAAATAGAGAACGAAGTTGAGTAAGAAGGAACTTGGCAAACAAGGGCTATTTTTAATAACTCCCTGCTTCCAAGGCAATTCGAAATACAAAGAAAACAAGTACTCGAGAATACATCCACTCGATTAAATCGCGCGAAAAGGGCACGAACGTTCCGGGCACGATTTCCAAATCGAATCGAAGTGCAGCCCTCGGGTTAGGGTACAGGCAGATGTGTCCCAGATAAGACAGAGAGAGAGAGAGAGAGAGAGAGAGAGAGAGAGAGAGAGAGAGAGAGAAAAGAGAAGAAAATGAACGAAGTTTTACCGTTTTGGAAGCGTGGAGATCCTTTCCAGCGGAACGGTATTGAGGAAGGTTACGGCGAGAGGCGAGGATGACGCAAACAGCGAACAAGGCATAACCAGGCAGAAGCAGGCATAACGGAAGAAGGGAGACAGCACCCCGACGTAGGACGAACAGGGACGCGACGATATCGAATGGGGAACCGCTAGGGAGGGGACCCTCCGACACAGGAAAGAGGGTGTCGGGACAGAAATAGACGAGCACGGCTCGTGCAGAAGCCTCGTGAGGCTCAACCTTCGAAAACGCGATATGTAAAACTCGTGGATGCACGTGAACCGAGGACCATGCCGATGATCTCTCTTTTTTTTTTTTTTTTTTTTTTCCTTTCCCTCACGAGCTACAGTTTTAGCTACCGACTGCTGGTAACTTCGTCTCGTCGTCGTGTAACTCTTGCGTGGATGCGCGTTGAAAAATGTGGACGACGAGGAACAATTTGCTCGAGGATATTTTTAATAACCAGGGAGGAAGGTTTTCTGTCATTCTCAGGTTTGAAAGGCTCAGAGCGGGAAAGTCGAAAGTCTGGCAATTCGGAATGTTGAAGGCTTGAAACTTGAAAGTTGGAACATCTGCGAGACGTTGTTGTTCGAAAATTCTAGCAAGGATCGTAGCAGCTTTCCTCCAGAGAGACTCAACAGTAATATCTTAAAACGTTCTCTAAACAAACGCTTCCCTCTTTTCGAGCCGTGCCTATCGTACAAACGAATCTAAAAAGTATTCAAATCGAATATACTACAACAAATTTTACGATCCCTCTCGACCATTCCCTGTAATCATGAGCCGTGAAAACATCAGTTCGTGTCGTCAAACACACGTATAACATTTACGTACGTAAATAATTGCCCAAACTGTTGAAACGTTTCTTGTTTCTTTCTTTTTTTGTTTTTAAATTTAAACTCTGATGCCTCTCGTTTTTTGAAATTTAAATTTAACGCGCCGGTTTGAAAAAAATTCGGAAATTTGAAGTTTAAAAATACAAAGGCCATCTGAAGCAAAGTTGAATCCTATGTTATAACAAACGTTCACGATTTCGTTCAATAAAAGAGAGAGAGAGAGAGAGAAGAATCACCATTCCCTGAAATCAACCTGGTTCTTCTCGCGTACGACGTAATTCCTTTGTTACGCTAGTCGCTCGAGCCGTTAAAACGTAACGATTTCACTGCACGACACGTTTGCGTTCGGGAAAAAGAGGTAACGCGTGCGTAATGCGTGCGCGTTTAAGAGGAAACGCAGAGTCAGTTAAGTAGCGTAATGTATGACTGGACTGACGTCCGTCGAAGGACCGGGTTCATCGACCACTTTCTCCGACCCCGATCCTCTCCCCTCCCCGGCTGAAATCGCCGATCGGTTTTTTCCACGATATTTGTCGCGGTTGGAGGTCACGTCAGATGATTTCGTCTCAACGGCGACGAAAATCGTCTTTTGTGATTTTCTTCACGGTCCTCGGTAGGAACGGTTAGTCGTTATTAGATCATTTATTAATAACTAACCTAAAACTAACCTAAACTTAGCCATTAAACTGTGATCCATTTCGACAAATTGCCGAAACCACACAGCAGACATCGAACTTTTTTTTTATTTACAAACGTTTCTTCCTCTGCTTTCGGCAAGAGTGCGTCAATTTGAAATGTTTCGTTGTTTATTTGACGTAACCTAACTAACTCTAGCAACAATACGAGCACAATAATCGGGACAAAGACTAAAGTCGCGCGATGCAACGAACAGCAGACACAGAACGTGTCTGCTGTCCGCAAGAGGGAAGAAAGAATGGAGCAACATAGCCAGCTGTAAACTCACCACGTGTGACTTAATCCTTGAGTCATCGAGGCGATTGCCCGAGTCGTTACGATTTCGAGCCTGCGCGCCTTTTCGACTACAGAGACAATGACTAGAGCCTATCGCTGACGATTTTGCAACCACGATTTTGCAACTGACTACGAACTCGAGCTCACCACCACCACCACACTCACAATCGGTATTTACCGGCTGTGACAGCTGTGCCGCAATGTTTCGGCGCGTAATCGTTCGATCGATCACTGTTGGCAACGTTTACACACTTCGAAACCGCGCGATTTAGAAGTTAACGAAGTATAATAATATAATTGAGTATAATATATAAAAAATATATAATGATATATAAAATATATATAGAGAATTATTGCAACACAAATATAGTCAATATCTAAAAATATATATATTATATTATTACATCTAAGAATTATCATATCTTATAATAATATCTAAATATAATAGACATCTAAAAAATATATATATGTGTGTGTATGTGTTTCTATATTTTTTTTTCTTTAGATATTGATTTAAGATGTAATAATTCTTTTAAAAAGAAACGGGCCATCATTTCCCTAACCTGCCCTTTTCAAAAAAAAAAAAACAGTAATAAGAAGAAAGAGACAATCAGATACAACAATAACAAGAAATGAATGAGATAATTCGCACATTCAATCTTAAGCAATCAAATTTTACACGTCTAGGACGTGGATAAATAAATTTCTATCTTATCTAAAAAAAAAAAAAAAATAAAAAAGAATTGAATCTGCCCAAGCATCGCGACAAGGAGAAAGCAAGTGGATCCCCCGTGGAGGAGAGAAAGCAAGAAAAAAATCACGCTGATGTGGCGCTTTCGATTACGCGTTATTTCCGTCGTGCTCGCCCACGTAATCCGAATTCAAACATGACGACGGATTCATTCACAGCGGGCTGGCCCTTGCAGCGAGAACGATGAAGAAAACGGCGAAAAGAGGAGAAGAAGGGGCTGACCGGATAACGTGCACGCCACGTGACCACGATATTCCGAAGCCTAAATATCGCGGAACGATTCCGTTTATCGCTCGGCCAGCACCGGCACGGAGGAAGAAACGCCAACGTGATACGATCGAATCGGGCAACGAGAGGACTGGGCCCAGGATACGTCGCGACGACCGCGACGTTTCTATCACGTTGCGGACATCCTGGATGCGTGTGGCCAGAACAGCGGCTGAGTGTCGTTAACCTTTAGCTGCGTTGGAAGAACTGATAAACCGCGGTCGTCTTTCTCTCGTTCGACGTAACTGGACTACGGATTATTTCCCTTTCTTTTCTTTTCTTTTTTTTTTCTTCTTTTCTTTTGGCGCATTTACGAGAGAATTTAAGAATACGACGAACGCCCGAATTGTCGCGTTTGCTGAACTTTCGACTTTCAAATCGATTCCTTTTCTGCTTGAAGTGTTCCACTTTGCGCGTTCACGAGTTTAAAGTCCAGTTTAAAGTCGCAGCTTGCTAGATCTCATCTGACTCAAATTGCACGTGTCCACGTGTAATTGTGACATTAAATTTCGATTCAAATGTTTACCATTCTTTATTAATACCGTGAAATATGAGAGTAATGTTACATGGAGGATTTGTAATTAGGGTAGGTTACATTTGGTTAGGATCAATTTGAGAAGAGAGAACCCCTGACATCGACACAGCGTTCCATAATTATCGGAATGCAATACATTTATTATATATTTATTTATTTTTATAAATATTTTATATTTCTACAATATTATTCTACAATGGATGTTCTACGTAGGTTCCTCGTTTTAAATTGTATTTGCAAACATATAAATGTGCTCGTAAGAAATCCTACATTCAAGGACAACATTTATAAAAGATTTTCACATTAGCACATTATAGGAACAATGCTTTCCCTCGATGTAATACGTCCGAGTGGATTGATAAGATTAGAAACAGTGGTGAAGAGGGAATTGAATCGAGAATATTCCTTTGCTTCTCTCTCGGCAGAAAATATGTTCTTTTTCCCCGAGATTATTAAAAAACGTACGTTTGAAAAAATAAATCAGATACACTGACAGAAAATTAATATCGAACAGTAATGTCATCGTAAAAGTAATTGTATTGTCGTTCTGATAAATTTTCCAATTAATCTGAACTCTCTAGACAAGATATCAACATGACTCCATTATCGTTTCACCGTAAATCTACCTAATTTAGAAGTTACGTTGATTAGAAATTAAAAATTCCACGAAATTGAAAAATAGAAATTTCTCAGACTTGCATTGAAGTGCGAAGATTTATTTCTCGCGATAAATAAAAGTCACTGGCGACGAATAAATATATGAGAATAATTATTCCTTGTGAAATTTTATACCGATTACACTTGGGTGTATATAAAAATAAAATGATGCAGCTTATCAGTTTGACGTCCGTGAAGCTCACCATTGTAAACGATATATATTTACACTTATCTCAATTATCCGCAATTATTACGATAATTACGAGTATAAATATTATATTTTGAAGCGAGATGTATTATAATTTGCAGATTGAAAACAAGAAATTGAGAAATTAATGTATATATGTATATTTGAAAAGTTTTAAATAAAAACAGTTCATGTTCTTTATCGTACTAGAAGCTTTTCTCTATTCCTTGCACTTGAATTTATTGCACCGTAAATCTCATAGTTTTATCACTCATAGTTCTAGTGTTGAATGAAAAAATTTCATCTCCTTTCGCGACTTAATTTTGCCTGTAGAACAAGACTATTTTCTATATTTCATAATTTGAATAGTTTCTATATCTTTTCTATCATTATTATATATCTATATCACGCGCGTTACGTGCATTGTTGTACGTTCAAATCTTCTGACTTCGATAATCTCGATAATTACACGTCTGAAACATATAACCATCAGAATCGTCGGAACAAAGAGAATCAAATAAATTCCAAAACTACTGACTTCTCGATTCCAGATGCAACGCGGTAAAAATCGTTATCCCTCGTCCGTCTAAATTTACCCTGCATCGAGGAGGATCCGCGTGGATCCGTTGGATGAGAAGGACGACAGCTAGAACGGAGGGAAATCGAGGAACGCCACTCGACACGATTTCCTTTGTAAATGTTTTAATCTGTCGATAGGAAACAGAAGACAGGCGGAGGAGGGCGAGGGAGAGAAAGAATTCACTGTGAGAGTGGCACTTGACCTCGCTGGTTTCGATTGGTCGAAAGGGAATCCTCGTGCCGATCGAGCCCCGATTGATGGGCCACAGCCACGTCGTATCGACTCAAATCGATATGACTCGACAAACAAGAGAGAAAAAGAAAGAGAGAAACTGCGTTCCGAATGCATAACTGACCTAACCGGGGAATCGCATTACCATTAACCTAGAATATAATACCACTGTTAATCGATGATCGATGACTGCCAACGGGAGAACCGACGTAGTAGATTCGAATATCTCTTAAGTATTTTCTCCGATGACAGAACCCGATGATCGGTGTTGAAGCCTCCAGTCATAAATATCTGTACAGTAACAGTCTAGCATCGTAAACATCATCTGTATAACAGTTAGGTATCACGGTAAATACCGTTAAATCGGAAACAGGACAAATCTGACTGGCTACAGACAGCTTTCGATTTTTCCTATAAAAGGAATGTTTTTTTTTTTTTTTACGGCTCGACACTTCTCTGCAGGAATCGTCGAATATTTCTCACAGAGAATATTTCAGAACTTCAGATCACGGTTCAGTCACGCGTCAATCAAAATCAGCCTAAACTCTGAAGAATCCCGAGAGTCCCAAAATTCTCAGGATCGTCGAGAAAGAATCGAGAATTCGAAAACAACAAAGGATAGAATGCAGGGAGGAAGTAACAACCGTAAATAATATTTTATTCTAAATTTCCTGGCCAGTTTCTCAACACTCTCTGAGCAACGATCCCGAAATCTCGGTGATCAGTTAGCCGAAAAGTTATTTAAATGGCGTCACTTAAACGGACCACCCTGTATGTAACTGTACGACGACTTGATCCCGTAGTTATCGGTAGTATTTTGATCGGGAGATCCCTTGAAAGCTGACCCACTTACGCGCGAGCGAGCGCGCTCGTGGATCTCCCGCTCCGGAAACGATTGAAAGGGAAAGAGGGATGGCTCGCGGGAATATCGAAATAATTAATCTTTTTGTGCGGCGGCCCGTTTCGAATGCCCCCCCCCTCCCCCCTCCCCCGTTCAATTACCAATGAAAATGGAAAAAAGAACAGACGGTTCCCTCCTCGAAACGATTCCTGCTCGAGCATCGTCCTATTCCGATGCTTGTTATCGATAACGAGCGTTTAACAGCGTTCGCGGCGAGCAATGGAAAACAATGGAACGGAAAATCGTGCCGTTTATGCCGCACGATCGATCGGATACGAAAGAGCCGGAAGTATAGCGTGTTCTCCAAAGCGTATCGTTGAAAGATGAAAGATGCTCACCGTGCTAACACGCCCCTCTGTTCTAGATTAGGTACTCTCCATTGAAATCGACGAACGATGGTTTCTTCTTTATTTCTTTATTTGGACTCGTTTGGAAAACACGATCCACGGAAATTCTCAAATTGGTCAAATTCAATTTAGTTTACTTGGTGAACTGAATTTTCAAGGGACGAGAGCAGATCAAGTCTACTTCTTGTCAATTTTGTATCGTAGATACCTGTATCTAAATTGTACTTCCACTTTTTATCGATTCGTATTGTATTCTACTTCTTATTAATTACAGGTGTCTAGATAAATATCCAACTTTCAGGAAGGAAGGATATTTTTATTCATCTTATTTTTTGTTGGTTTGAGTTATATTTTTCTCAACATGAGCTAGAAGAATGAAATTTATCGACAAGTAGGAATTTGTAGTGTCTATTAAATATTATAACTAATAACGTAACGTGCATTCTATGCAATGTTGTGTTTGCTAAAATTATGCCATAAATGCATAAATATTCATAAATGCATAAATATTCAATCTAATGTTATAACAGACCCTTATCAACACGTTTGCCGTTTTCAGAACATTACACGCTCAACATATAATAATATATTATATATTATATGTACATGTGCGTGATAAATATGCCCAAAAATACACGAGATAGTCCTCGTGAAAGCAAACTTCCTCAAACTCGTTCATCTGAAAACGTTCGGAACGATGATCACGGAAAAACAATGAAAATAATCAGCAAAAATCAACCACGGAAACTCGACTGACTGATTTTCTGGCCATTCGATAGACAGAATTTTCAATTCTTAGTTTGATTTAATTTTATTACTAACTTTTATCAGAGAGGACACACAGAGTAAAAATTAACTATAGAAATATATAAAATTTCAGTCTACTAAAACAGAGATTCAGCCACTTAGAAAAATAAAAAGTCGCAACGAGGTAGAAAACAGAGAAAATTGAAAGGGAGACTCGGGGAACAAAGATTCATTAATTATTTGTAATTGCAAAAGACAGAAAAAAGTTCGAGTAAAGTTGATACAAAGTACCCGAAAGATTCTGTTGCCAGATACGCACATCGGAATACAGGAACTCGTTTTATTTGCAAAACGAAAACGAAACAAAAATTGGAACAAAGTGGAGTGAAGCTTCTACGTGTCGCTGAATACATGCATCAGGGAATGGAGATTCGTTTCACCCTGAGATTCGGTGAACCAGACCGGCGATTGCAAGGGGGAGGCTGTGGCGATCGGCGCGTATCGGTAACGTTGCCACTGACGTGCTACCGCGGAGAAGAGCAAAGAAAAGACACACGGTTAGGCAGTTACATACAAAGAGGAGGGGAACACGGGGCGATTTCTTGTAGGCGACGCGGAGAGGCCGGCTCTCCGGGCTCTCTGGGTAACACGGTACCAGCAACGAAGGAACTAACGGTGTTCTGCCCTCGATAGCCGCCATTGTGAAACTACATATTATGACAGAGGATCCGTCGCGTGTACCGCTTCACCACGACACACTTACGCTCTACCTCGTCTCGTCTTACTTCTCCACCTTATTCCGGTGAATCCTCTCCAGTCGCTGCCCGCCACTTCCTCCTCGGAATTCTCGTCCGATCGTCACCGTCCCCAACATCACCGTCTTGTCACTTTCCGCGTCGCGAGTAATTCGGTTACATCAAGTACTACCTTCTTCTTTTTTGTCTCGTTCCTAAGAGATCGACACCATTCTTCCAATCGACCGAAGGAAGGATATCGAGAACGATTTAATCAGTCTACAGATGTTTAGACTCTCGTGGAAAATTCGAGGATGCAAGAAAATGCATGTAAAAATATGTTTAGGGACGTACTTTTTGGGACGTTTAATAGGTAAAAGTAAAAGAATCCCCTGCCTAGATTCCATTTAATTCACGTTGTCTTGGGAATCTATCCTTTGGATTAAATCCTCGATTTAATCCGTCAATTATTTCGATTCAATTTAAAATTCAATTTCTGATTTTACTTCGAACGCTGTTCCAATCAGCCTGCGTTGTTCTAGTGACATTTATTAATAGCTGATCAACTACTTGCAACAACGGTTGACGACACGCGAACTTTCCCTCCCCAAAGTTTCGCGTGGTCTTCGAGTTACAATGTTGCCGCAGTCGAATCAGCTATTTCCCCCGTGCGATTCTCAGACACAAAGCGTAACAAACTTGAAAAGAACGGGACCGAGAAACCGCGGCACAAAAATGAAGCCCTCCTTACCGAATCAAACAACTTTTCGACGCCTCGGACGGACCGGGCTTTTAGCACCCAACGCCGGAAACACCGTGTAAGTATGAGTTACCAAAATATAAAGTGGCAGAACGTCACGCAAGCAAACGCGAGAAGAAAGAGTCTCACGGATGTGCCAGTGTTTTGCGGTCGATGCGCCCAGGTTCTTCCATTTATATATATTTCGAGCGTAACAGAAGCGTGGTTGTCCCGTTCCGATGCAACGATTTGCAACCGAAAATGCAAAGCAAGGTTAAGGTGGGATTTTGACAAGTTTGCCTTTAATTTTTGCTACTGTTTTTTTTTTTTTTTTTTAAATAGGAGGTTCTAAAAACTAAAGCAAGAAATCAATTGTTTGCTTGTACTATCTTAGGAATCTGTATCTTTCGTGACAGTTGAAATAAAGAAATTATTTCTTATTCGAAATTGGTTGTCATTTCTTGCATCTACAAGTAACAATACTGAAAATAATAAGCCCGAAATACAAGACTTCTGCCAAGAAAATGTCCATTCGCGGCTTAAATATGAAATACGGCGGGATAATTTCAACAAGACTCAAAGCTGGATATTCAGTAAATTAGCCATGAATATCTACCAACCAAATCATCTCTTGCTGCAACTGCTGCAATCAAATGCCATCGACAAATCACCTAATTTATGAGCGCGCAAGATTCGAGAGATATAAATAGAAACTCCACCCAAACGCAGCTTCGACGTTCCAAGATCATGTTAAAAATACTCTTACTTGTTTAACTTACGTTGACCGACGTTGTTTTTCAGTATCAAGAAGTTGAAAAAACCGACGAGTTTGAAATTAAATATGAAAGAGTCGACAGATCAAACTGAGATAAATTTTTCACTAGATTTTCAAAGATTAAATATTACAGTGTTGATACATTTCAACTATAAACTATAGTTAGTCCAAGTTCAGAGAAGTGTGTGAAAGAAACCTAACTTTCTATTCTACAGAATCTAACATCAACAAAACGCAGGGGACGCTATTATTAATGTGACGCTCCGCTCTCGGTTTGATTAATTATTCCATTATCTAGATTGTGCGTTGTGAGTGATGCAGTTCGATTGCGTTTTGGCAACGATTCTTAGAAACAATATTTTGCTGAAGCGAGATGGAACATATGTATTTGGAACTGAACCAATAATGCAAACATGTTACTGTCAGTCAACTCACGGTTCTTCGAGCAGCGGTGAATAGAGGCAGAATTTTGAAAAGAGCATGTATATGAATATACTGCTATATAATTATAGGTAGATATTTTGTTAATATTTCTTTTTATGCAGATGTACTGTAAAAATCAAATAAAATCCTGATGAATTTTGTTTTCTTTGCCTATCGCAAGTTTCTTTTATGTAGATACACGCAGATGCATATGTAAAGAAACTTAGATGAAATACAGACAAAACATATAAAATTAGAGAATTTATCGAGTTATTATACACAAATTATATAATTAAAATATAATTAAAATATAATGTAATTATAATATATTATATAATACTATTATATTATAATATATTATATAATATTATATTAATTAATATATTAATATAATTATAATACATTATATAAAAATAATATTATATAATATAATTATAATATATATTTTATAATATGATGTATATAAAATATATCACATTATAAAATATAGTATAGAATTATACATTAAAAATTGAAAGCCTGTACATTTCCACCGTTCTACACTGACAACAGTCTAAACAGGTATTCGAAGATAAATCATTTCTTGTATAGAGTGGGCCAAAAATCACTTCCTACTGAAACAAATCCGTAATTTAATTCGAAATTGATAAAACTGGTTGTTTCTTACATTTTGATGTTTTAGTTAAAAAAAAAAAAAAAAAAAAAAAAGAGGGGGAGGATAAATAAAGTGGATAAATACATTATGGCAATATGGTAATTGACGAGAAGTCATCCGACGTTTTCCTTCTTTTTTTTTTTTTTTCAAATTTTGGCACGAGCAATTCCGGTACGTGTTTATACCGATGCAACAAGCAAAGTTTTGGAAAGTTTCCAAATTGAAAAGGCCGGATAACTTCGTGGATGTTACAACGTAGAACAGCGCAACGAATTCTACGTTGTACTTTGTACAGAGAATTCGATCGATGCGAGAAACGACATCGGTCACCGATATCGACTAATTATAAAAACATTTTATGCGACAGACTTTGCCCTGTACACGTAGCTCGTTTAACAAATTCGTTACGAGCGCCGATCGTAACACGTAAGCAGAAAGTTAATAACGCGTTAATAATATTCTGACGAATCTTCGTTCCTCGCAGCGACGAGGCACAGAGAGATAATGTGCCAGGAAAGAGAACAAAAACAACAATAAAAATTCAAAGAGTTTCAACAGCCAGCGGGCTCATAAAAAGAAAAAAGAAAAATCAAAAGTTAAATGCAACGAACAAACCATGTACATATATATATATTTATCTTTTTTTTTTTCTTCTCGTTCTCCAAATATATTCACTTTGCTTCATTGTCCGGACAGTAAAAATAATAAATCAACAATACGCGTACGCAACATGCAAAACAAAAGTCCATAAAAAATAATATTCGCTGACATTCGGTCGTGGTTGGCTTCTCAAGCAAGTCGGAACGTCGCATTGCATTCTTTTCTATTTCTCAAACGAACGTCGACGATTTGCGTGTGTTCGATCATCTCGACCGAATTTTTCCCACGATTCTTCGCGAAAAATAACAGTATCGTCGTTCGCTTTTACTCGAGCAAGCCACCGACGAAGGAATCTTAACATCTAAAGATGGTCTGGTCGGCACTGGCGATCGTTTTCTCTCGCCGATTCTCACGCTGCGCGCGCGAAACATCGTACGAGAAGCTGAACGAAACGAAATTGATCCGTTTCAACGAGAAGTTCGTTTAAATAATGTTTTTTTTTTTTTTTTTTACTGGCAGCGTGTTTTTTTCTGTCTCCCGACGATCGCGACCGACCAACCAGACGCATCCATCGATCACTAAAAACGAAAACTAAATAAAAGTAATTTTTGGCTAAGAGTAACGGTGCTTCGTGGTGAGTGCGGGAATTCTCGAATTTGGTGTGTATATATGTGGTGGACATACATGTCGAGATATACATGTGATTTCTGTTTCAAATGACTAACGAGAAATCTCTACGTAAGAACACGGCTGTGGAACGTAGTAACAAGATTAGAGAGAGAGAGAGAGAGAGAGAGAGAGAGAGAGAGAGAGAGAGAGAGAAAAGAGAAGAAAATAGGAAATAAACCGAAGATAGAAAAAAGAAAATTTTCTCTTCGAAAAGACGAGAGAAAGAAGAGAAGGAAACCGTAAACGACGATTGTAAATAGACAATAATTCATGGCGAATCGATCGCGCGTGACAAATCCTTCGTTATCGAAGTAAATTATGGCACTTTGATGATGATGATGCGTCGCTTTCAAAGTATCCTCCCGGGTTGCCCGGGGATACTGTTGGAGATTTGCATGTAAAAATGATTAACGACTGATCACGAGTCTCTGACCTCGATCACACTCACGTTCCACATACGTGACAATAATAACGCATGTAACAACGAAGGGAGGAGAGGAAAAAAAAAAAAAAAACGACGTAAACGAAAGGAAGTAAAATAAAATTCTACTGCGTGTAACACTGCGCTGTTAGTCGTTTATGGTAATTACCTTCTTGTTCGAGTTTCGATTAGTCTGCTACGTTCCTTGACAAGCATGTATGTACGTATTATATTAGAAAACGATCCAGGTCACTAATTCATGATCGGTTTTCGTTTACAACACACAACTCACACGACAATCTCTTCGATCATTGTTTCCATTTTTTTTTCTTTCTTTCTTTTTAAAATAAATCATCTTGGTAACAAAATTGTTTCGTCGTAGTAGTACGTTCGTTCGCTTGTATCTGCAGCACTTTTTCTTTGCATGTCAACGATGCAAGCGTTAAAAAAAAAAAAAAAAATGAAAGAAAAGATAACGCGAAACGCCGGGTTTCGTCGTAAGAGCTCGTGGCAAAAGAAAACAACATTGGTAAATGTATGTAATTGAAATTAAAAGCGACGTAACAGCTGAAATTTACTAAAGTGTTATTGCAGTTAATGGATGAAGCTTCGTACAAGAAACTCGCTCGACAAAAGGTAAAATATATCGGTCTTCTACGCACATGTTATCACAAGGAGAAACAATATGATCGATCTTTCCAAGAAGTTTAAACAATAAGAGACGCTAGCATTCGAAAAAGAACTGTTGAACAATCAACAACCTTCTTTTCATCTTTCACTCGTTTAACACAATGTCTTATTGCTTCCTTCGATGCGCTATTTTGTACGTTGGATACACTAAACGATTTTTCGAGATGCGCTCTGAATATCTTTCTTTCTACTTCTTTTTCTTTTTTTTTTTTTCTCTCGAACATTTCATGCTCCCTAAATTTAATAAATAATACCGCATGCTACGATTTTTAACGATAATTCTGAAAGTGTTCAATCTTTCGTTGATCATCAAGACAAAGGCTATCTTTCGTCCAGAATGCTCAGATCAGCGGATCTCGTAAAATCGACCAGGCACGCACGATTAAAAGTGATTTCTAAAACGTGAGTATGCATTGCGCGAGCAACAACGGAGACGTGAATGTAGTATGAGACAAAAGTCAGTATAGCGAGACTTAAAAATCCTTCAATTACAATCTATTGAACACCGTTCTTTTTATTATCGATAGTCATAATCAAACAATCAGTGCATATAAAATATACTAAGTCTACCCAGCGTCAGAAAAGACTCGTCTTCTCTAAAAAGTTCCCTATAAAATTTCTTCTTGTTTCTTTGTTACTTCATTTTTTTTTTTTTTTTTTTTTTTTTTTTTCCCTTTTTTTAATTTTTTTTTTCTTCATTTTCCCTTTATTAAACTCTTTTAACGCTTGTTTCACGACAAGGTCTCACTTATTTGGCACTAGATTGCGATCATCGGGCGCGCTTCTTTTCTTTTCTCTTTTTTTTTTAAAAAAGGGATATACACACGCACGCGCGCGCGCCTACGATCGCGGGCTTCAATAACAATTTATTATTATTACTTCATTACTTCATTTCTTTTTTTTTTTCTTTTTTACTTTTCTTTTCTTCATCGTCATTATTTATGTCGCTTAAAAAGGCACCAAATCGGGGATTACACCGCTACGTATTATTGGATCCCACTGAAGTACGTTAATTCAACGTATAATATATAAAGTTAAAAGTCAACCACATATCTCCCTTTGCTTCTTTCTTTCTTTCTTCCTTTTTTTTTTTTTCAACTCTCATTTTCTGACGCATCATTTCAAAAACTGCAACGACGTTAATAGGTATTATCAACTAGCGCTAAAATATATTCGATATAACTTTTGTTTATATATATATATAATATAATAATAATAATAATAATAATAATGATAATCGTAATAATAATATTAATAATAATAATCGCAATAATAATAATAATAATAATAATCGCAATAATAATAATAATAATATGTATATATATATATTTATATATATATATATATATATATATATATGTATCATTCGCGTATGTACGCCAGTCGCGTACTTTGTATATGTGTTTCTCTCTGTATACGTGTCTGTGTACATATGCGTGTAATTTATTTGCGATAATAAACTATGATTCTTTTCTTTCTTTAATATATATATATATACATATATATATATATGTTTATGTGTGTATATATATATATATATACATATATTTATATTTAATATATATATATTAAAATCTATCCAATAGTACAGTCTGCTTTTTAAGCCTCGTAATTTACTTCTCTCTTTCTTTCTCTCTGTTCCTTTTCCGCGGTGGTCTCTTGCAAGAGCGACCGATGCCGATTTAACGCGTGAAAAAGAAACTTAGAATAAAAATCGGTATTGACTGGTGGTCCCCCCCCTTCGAAGCAAAGGGACGAATGAAAGAGACGAGGAGACGTTGTTGGCGCGTCGCCATTGCAAGAGCCATATATAAATATAATATAATCTATGTAAAATTTTTCTTGTCCCT
This sequence comes from Frieseomelitta varia, assembly GCF_011392965.1. Lineage (NCBI taxonomy): Eukaryota > Metazoa > Arthropoda > Insecta > Hymenoptera > Apidae > Frieseomelitta > Frieseomelitta varia. Next base: position 155,104 of record NW_025110274.1, on the reverse strand, counting down.
CGTTATTCTTTCCCCCGTAACCCACCCGCAATGTCCATAGACTTATAAATTAATTAAAATATGTTCAACACGAAACTCATCAACGAGACCTCTGTGATCCTAACCGCGATTAGCGTGAGAAATTCGCTTACGCATGGAGTAAAAAAAATTCACTTAAACGATGGGCAAAGACAGTTGCAGACAGTCACCTAGGAAATTTTTATTCAGCCAATATTGATTCTTTCCTTCTGTTTCCTCTTTTTCTTATTCTTCTTCTTTTTTTTTTTTTTTTACTACAACTTTTAGTTGAAATTAATTTGAAACAATTTTCATCGTATGAGCGCGTAGCGCAAGGTGCAAGGCACTCGCTTACAAACAATTCCTCTCACAACACTTCAACGTGTTTCTTTTTCTCCCGCTATGAACACTTTTTACAATTTGAACACTAATTTTGTACGAATGATAAGGATCTGGTATCATATCATATCCTTAATCTTTAAAAAACACCACCTCGCAAATCACTCTACTACTTTACTGATTGGCAACATGAATTTCTTCCGCTTTACAACCTTAATTCTAAAGTTTACAACAACATTTAAAGGCAACGAACGTGAGCGAATGTTGTACGATAAAATTTTCGTAACAAGCTTCAAGATCAATTGCTAAATTTCAACAATTTTACTAGGTATCAATTTACCCTGGTCACGAGCCTTAAGATACCATCAAGGAATTCAATGTAAGCAGAGATAACGGCTTGCCTCGCATACACGTTAATTGTATATAAATATTCTTCGCTTTTGCTTCTTCTTCTGCCAAATATTCTGCAACTATCTTTCAAACGTCAGACATAGAAATATTCAGGGATCTTTGTACGACGACGACAACGACGACGACGACGACGATGACGACCAACAAATAAGATATGTAACAGAATATAATATATTATGCAAGAAATAAAATTTGAAGAAAAAAACAAACATACGGTCAACAAGGATCACTAAGAGAGTTTCACGTCGTTCGAGCGATTTCTCACGTAAAAGTCGACTAGGGTAAACTAACGCTTCTTTTCACACGGACGAATAAAATTGGATTTCCCCAAACGAGCTACCACGGAAAGCCCCCCCGATTTAAACGAAACACACAACACGTGGAACTATTTCCCTGCGTCTATTGCGTTAAAAAAAAAAAAAAAGATTACGGCACTCGTCGTGAAGCCTAATGTAATATCGAAACGATTGAACTGTCATTTATCATTATCATTAAAATTTGGCAAATTGATTTTGCTTTAGGCGATCCGAGAGCTCTGTTCCGCTGTACTTTCCATTTTCATATCGACACGCTTCAACACACCCGCTTCTACTACGAAATCTTTCTCTTCATCTGCGATCTAAAATTGAGTTAGTCTTAGCCTCTCAGTGATTATCAAATGTGAGTTTATTACTTTAATTATTATTTTGTTTCTTTACTTTACTTTAAATCGATATATAAGCTGTTTAGCCGCTGCCTCTTTGCACTTGTTTCCTTTTAATATAATATTTATGTATCAACTATTCAGTTTATCCATCCCACTTTCCTCGACTCGTCCTTCATTTCCTTAGCTTCTTTTTTTTTTCGTTTTTTCATTATTATTTTTTTTTTTTAATTTTTTTTCTTGGACGGGCTTTGCGTTAACCCATCGCGAACACAACAATTTCACCAAGACCGGCCTGTGACTGCCTCTCTCTCTTTTTTTCTTTTTCTCTTTTTCTCTTTCTCTCTCTCTCTCTCTCTCCTCTAGTTCATAAAATTTTCTTTCTTCATATCAAACAGAAAAAAGCAAGACAAAGTAAGATAAAAACAAAGCGAAAGAATGCACACGCACACGTCTTTTCCTCTCGCCGAAAATAATCCATCGACACGGAACGATGGATATTCTTTGGTCCATAAAAGTGAAAAATTTTGAAGATAATTGACCTGAGAGCATATCGATTTGCAAGTCAGCGGCACGGTCCATTACGCCAGAAATACTAAAACATCCGTGTATATATATATATATATATATATATGCTTTTAGTTTCTTTTTCTTTCTATCGTTTCTTCTTATCATGTTTTTTGTGTTTCTTGTTGCTTGCTTTATTTTACCTACGCCTCTAATCATTGCTGCCTGCCTAACTAATAATATATCCTTCTATCTTCCTAAAAGTACGCGTAATTGCGTCCAGAGATGATCGATCTCTCGACCGCTTCCGTGTTCCTTACAACTAGAATTATTTTTTTTCTTATCTTTGCAACGCTAGATATCTCTTGAATAACGAACGAACAACACTGGTCAATCGTGGGCGATAATTCGGACACAAGATCGTAGAAATCACGTCGTGTCCTGTTCTCTTCTTCTTCTTCTTTTTCTCCTTCCTTCATTTCCTTCCTTCCTTTCTTTCTTTCTTTCTTTTTTTTTTTTTTCTTGCCTTTCACCGTGACATCCCACGCATTTAAAATAACAACGAAGGTCTCCGTTACGATTATAATTAATTAATAATAGCAGTAATAATATTCATAATTATTATTATATAGCCTCTAGTCGTCTAATGTCTATGCCCAACTAGTGAAAAAATTTGTATATAAATCGTTTCGCTTCCTCTCCGATTCATGCATGTCGTTCATATAACCCTAACAGAATCGATTTATGAACGAAGGTCCGACTAGAGAGGATTCGACAAAGTGTAAAGTGCAAAATATAGTAAGCTACAATCGTATTTTAGTGCTGTCTCTCACGACTAAGCCTATGTACCATCACTGTAGCCGTATCCCTTTTGAACAGTAATCGATGATCGGACTCGACTGTTTGCGCGTGCACGCTGTAGCCTCGAAGACCAAAAGAACTCGCAAAGAACTCTATATTCTCTCTTTCTTTCTTCGTTTTTCTCTTTTTTCTTTTTCACCGTTCTTTTCAAGCACGATTTTTCTGAATTAAATACAACAAAATTATGCTTCAGATAGACTGCGTAAAACTCGTAACAAGTAAGACAAGGATATATTTTTAACAACGATAATTTCTATGACCCTGGACACACACATCCTTATCTTACGTTATTTAGAATTTAATATTTACAAAAAGAGAATCTACGGTATAACGATCAGTTTTAATGGATTATGAATTTATGTAACAAATTTAATAGTATCGTTCTCGAACGCGTATTTTTTTTTTTTTTTTT
>NW_025110274.1:147868-151924 GCF_011392965.1 Frieseomelitta varia | reverse complement strand
TTTTTGTTTTTGTTTTCCCTCCTCTTTTCCGCCCTCGGAACAATTACACGTATTATAGATTTTTCACCCCGCGTTTTCATTTCAAGTTTCGAACCGAGAAATAAACGAACGTATCATTTACACGTTGGGCAACGATAGAAATCCATGCGTTCTAATACAATATATATAATATACAGAATATATAGAATATATATCAGTAAAACTGTGTCCAGTTGTACTGGCTAAGCACAGAATGTTTTTGTTCAATAGAGTACGGTACAGTACGATATGGCGTTAAGTTACTACTAAAGTGCCTTCAGTCTATCCAATGTCAGTACTATCTTGTATTTGGTGTCGTTAAAACCGTCCCTCTGCAGTCTTTCAAGAATTGCATGTCCCGTTCCGTTAATTTCCCCATTAACTATCTCCATCCTTCCCTGCCCTAACCGCGGACTTCTTTCCACCTTGGCTCCCTATTACGCTACTATATAACTTCGAATCAGGCTCGACAGCTTGACAACAGCTCAACGGCTCAACAACATGGCGAACGGTCATCATACATATATATTGCATTTACTCAGTCTACGTGGTTCCCTTATTTATATTGTGTTGTGTGTATGCATGTACCGCCGTGTTCTCCTCGATAAAACGTATGCACATTTTCGATGCTACATGCAACACACGTTTGATTCTCTCCGTAATATAATAGTCACACAATAGTAAATATACTCTTTGTTGATTTGGATTTACGTTTTTGCGTTTTCTTTCTTTCTTTCTTTCTTTCTTTTTTTTTTTCCTTTTTCCTTCTTCTTGCCTCTATAACTGATCCCCATCGTCGCGTTAACTACGTTAAGACGACTAAACGAGTGTACACCGGTTCAATCGTATATAAACTCTTTGTATGCGCATATCTTCCTTTCTTCCTCATGTTCCTTGTTTCTTTTCTCATTTGTATAATATCCGCGACTCCCTTGAGGGGAAGGAACGCAGTAAAGCTCGTTTCGTTTGTATCTTAATGCCCGTTGCGTGTTACGCGCTCGAAAAATCATCTATTGAGAAAAAGGGAGCTTTCGGTTATTTGACAGGCCGCACTGGCCGACCTCGTCCGAAAGAACGAACTTCCGAACGAATCAAGAGAAAACCAGTAGTTGTACGATTGTATAATTGCGAACAAAAGATATTTGATCTGTACTAGCTGCTACGTTTAATATCATGCGTCCCTTTGTTAAAATCCCGGTTCCCTTTTGTCAATTTCACCGTTCGAATTTCCATCAAGAAATTGTTCCGAGCTGCAACGGGCAAAAAAATATTAACTGAAGCATTGAAACTGAAGGTGCGAACGAACAGTTCGATGCCTGATTTTTAAATACTGAAAACGTCGTATTTCTTTTGAGCAGATGAGCCTATTTGAATTAACATGGCGGCGGCGTGGTCCACGATTAACTTTCCGCAAATATCCGTGGGAACGTCCTCGACTTCTTGTTCCATTTTGTTTGATGTTTGATCAAACGTTCGTGAAATGTGTAAAAGAAGAAACGAATGTACCCGTTCAACGATGATCAAGCGTTTAAAGCTTGCGTACTTGATTGACTATCTATATTTACTCCGATCCCCCAATGGCTTTCGTGATTCGTTTCACTAGTTTTTATCCCCAATACCAACTCTCTGCGTACTAATTGTACTTTATAAACTACAACTATTAACCTAACGCGACTACTTGTTCTCTCTTCGTTCGTTCGAAACACTGCGACTTTTCTTTCTTTCTTTCTTTCTTTCTTCTTTTTTTTTCCCCCCTTTTTATCCTTTCTTTTACAGCCATGAGTTTTTATTCCGGAAAGCCACTGACACGTACGCTCGCATCTCTCTCTTGAGCTTTTCACGCGGTTCTTCTTCGTTCGCTCCGTGTCTCTCCTATGCGTAAACGTTGCCCTGACTCTTGCCGACGACGAAGAAATCGATCAACGATTTGTTCAACGATTCATCGACGATTGTACGACGCGAAGTGATACTATGCCCCGTTGAGAACGCCTGCCCAGAAACGTGGGAGGAGCGGTAATGGTCGGTAACGGTAATTTTGCTTTGTTTCTCAAGAGACAGAACGAAGGGAAAGAGCCAGGGAACGTAGCCTGAGAAGAGAGGACGTACTGACAGCGGTCTACCGCTGCTGGCCCATACTACTGCTGCCACTGCTGCTAAGACTCATGTGCGGCTTAAGGCTATGTATGATTTTAACGTGGGCGACCATGTTATCTTTCCGCGTGAATTCCTTAAAACAAACTGGACAAGGATAGTACTTGACGTTAGGCTTGTGTGAGGTGACGTAGTGCCGGCAGAAATTGCTGATGTGTGTGTAGGTACGATGGCATACGGTACACCGGTATACGTCGCCCTCTTTCACGCAGAAGTCCCGCACCGAACCTTCCGTTCTCTCGTTCTCGACCTTAAACGATCCCTCGAAGTCGCTCTGACTGATCTCCGACTCACCGGCGACCAGATTAAATATGGCACTGCTCATATTGTCTTTCGACACCTTTTGCTCCGATTCGGAATCGGAATATTGTTGCGAGTCGTCCATCGACGCTGTCGTTGCCGTTGACGATGTTTTCCCTTGGAGTGACGACGCGCTGTACTCCTTGCGAAAGCATCGCTCGAAGTTGATGCGAATGTGAGTCGGTGACTGCGAGCCACCACCACTCGACGTCTCCTCCGAGTCTGAAAATGAAGAAAGCTCTCTTCTTTAAACAGTTCTCAACGGCTGCAACCGTCTTATATATGCATTTATATAGAACTACGTTACAATAACGTCATTCCAACTTAAGTATATCGATGCGTATTATAGCATTGTATTATCGTTAAAAAAAAAAAAATTATTTCTAGTAATATATAATTGTGTATATAATAATGTATACTGAGATAGATATATATATATATATGTATGTATATATATATATAATATTTCTATATTTGTGGGGGGAAGCAAGAGGAAGGGTAGAGCCAGCAAAAAAGAGTCACCGTGTTCGAACCGGCTGTCCGTCAACTCTGTCCCATGTTAAGTGTTTTATGCCGCACCCGCTTTTCCGTGTCCCCACCCTTGTTCGTCGTCGTTCCCTCTTCAGATTCTTTCGCTCTCACGCACGCTTTCGCTACTGCTCACTGTTGATCGCGGCTTTGCCTCGATCCCGTACGGCTGGCTGCGAAGAGGACCGTTACGGTCTCGTTTGCCATACCACCAAGAGCATTTCAGCGACTCAACGATGCCTCTCTTTCTTTCTTTCTTTCTTTCTTTCTTTCTTTCTCTTTCTTCCTTCCTTTCTTCCAAATGGATATGCACCATACACGCGCTCAAGCATTCACGCGGCCATACATACCCATACTCTTTCTCTCACACGCACCCTTTCTCCCTCACGTCTCTCACGCACACTCACATTCCACCCTCTCGCCGTTCGCAGCCTTACACCATTTAACTTGCCGTTTCTTTCTTTTTTTTTTTTTTCTCTCCTCACCGTTCACCTGGACTCGCTCTCGTATCTATTGCTACCGAAGGTATGCAAATAACACGCATACACGCAGAAACGCGCACAGACGCACACGTACCACTCACGCCAGGGACGAACGCTTACACATACGCGTGCAGAATGCACGTATATGCGAATGTTAATGAACATCATCGTGTAACCCACGAAAAAAGAACCCCCGCCCGCCCCTTATTTTACATTTCGTTTGAAATCGTCCGTGCGTCCCGTCAAGTCTGAAACCGTATTATACGCATATATATTGTATCCATTTTTTTTTTTTTTTTTTTTCTACGGGAAGACGACGATCCATCGAGATCGAGGACGCTCGAGAAGAAGCAAACGTTTTCTCTTCTTCGATGCAATTACACTTTGTTACATAGTTAATCCGCTTTCGGCTTCACTTTACACATCAGATTCTTTTATTCGACTTTCTCTTATTTAGATTCTGGCATTTCGGAACGGCGTTTCGTTTTATTATACATATTTTTTTTTTTTTTTTTGGTTTGTTTGTTTTGTTTTATTTTATTTTATTTTTTTTTTATATATATATATATTTTTTTTT